>NW_026894061.1:0-209635 GCF_032452875.1 Bos javanicus | reverse complement strand
ACACTGATCATGTGCCTCTGGAGGCAATGAACAAAGAGCTGAGTAGGCACGAATCAGTAGGCAATAATCATGGAACTCAGCCGAGAAATCATGCTGCTCAGCTGGCAATAATCAAGTAGATGAGCAGGCAGGAATTATGCAGCACAGGTGGCAATTGTCAAGGAGATGACAGGCAGGAATCGTACAGCTCAGCTGGCAATTGTCAAGCAGATGAGCAGACAGTAATCACACAGCTCAGCACGCCTTGATCACGTGACTGAGCATGCACTGTTCACGTCGCTGATCACACACCTATCACGTGAATGATCATGCACTGATCACGTGGCCCTCATGCACAGATCACGTGATTGCGCATGCACTGATCACGTAATTGTATGCACTGATCACGTGGCTATCATGCACTGATGACGTGGCTGATCATGCACTGATAATGTGACTGATCATGCACTGATCACGTAGCTATCTTGCACTGGTCACTTGGCTGATCATACATTCATCACGGGACTGATCGTGCACTGATTGCGGCACTATCATGCATTGACTACATGACTCCACATGCACTGATCACGTGCATGATCATGCACTGATCACGTGACTGATCAGGCACTGATCACCTGGCTATCATGCACTGATCATTTGGCTGGTCATACACTGATCATGTGCCTGGTCATGCACTGATCATGTGGCTGGTCATGCACTGCTCACGTGGCTGGTCATGCAATGATCACGTAGCTACCATATACTGGTCACTCGACTGATAATGCACAGATCACGTAAATGATCATGCACTGTTCCCGTGACTGATCATGTACTGATCACGTGACTGATCATGCACTGACCACGTGGCTATCATGCTCTCCTCACGTGGGTGATCATGCAATGAACACGTAGCAACCATGTACTGGTAACCTGACTGATCATGCACTGATCATGTAATTGATCCAGCACTGATCACGTGGCTCATCATGCACTGATCACGTGACAGTTCACCCACTGATCACTTGACTGATCATGCACTGATCACGTGGCTATAATGCCCTGAGTACGTGGCTGATCATACACTTTTCACGTTCCTGGTCATCACAGATTACGTGACTAATGATGAACTGATCACGGGGCTATAATTCACTGATCACGTGGATATCATGCAATGATTACGTGCCTGTCATGCACAGATCACGTGACTAATCATGAACTGATTACGTAGGTATCATGCACTGATCACGTGGCTGATCATACACTGTTCACGTGTCTGATCATGCACTGATCACGTGGCTGATCATACACTGCTCACGTAGCTGATCATGCACTGATCACGTGTCTATCATGCAGTGCTCACGTGGCTGATCCTGCATTGATCACGTAGCTTACATGTACTGGTCACGTGTCTGATCATGCAATGGTAACGTAATTGATCATGCACTGATCACGTGACTGATCATGTACTGATCACGTGATTGATCAGGCACTGATCACGTGTCTATCATGCACTGCTTACGTGGCTGATATTACAATGTTCACATAGCTACCATGTATGGTCACATGACTGATCATGCACTGATCACGTAATTGATCATGCACTGATCAAGTGGCTGATCATACACTGCTCACGTGACTGATCATGCACTCTTCACGAGACTCATCATGCACTGATCACGTGGCTATCATTCACTGATCACGTGGCTGATCATACACTGATCACGTGACTGATCATGCACTGTTCACGAGAGTGATCATGCACTGTTCACGTGGATATCATGCACTGATCACGTATTTGATCATACACTGTTCACGTGTCTGACCATGCACTGCTCACGTGGCTGATAATACACTGTTCACGTAACTGATCATGCACTGATCACGTGGATATCATGCACTGATCCCGTGGCTGAACATGCACTGTTCACGTGGCTTATCACACACCTGTCACGTGACTGATCATGCACTGATCGCGTGGCACTCATGCACTGATCACGTGGCTGATCATACTCTGCTCACGTAACTCATCATGCACACATCAGGTGGCTATCATGAACTTCTCACCTGGCTGGTCATGCAATGTTCACGGAGCTACCATATACTGGTCACGTGACTGATCATGCACAGATCACGTAAATGATTATGCACTCTTCACGTGACTGATCATGTACTGATCACGTGGCTGATCATGCAATGATCACGTAGCAACCATGTACTGGTCACGTGACTTATCATGCACTGATAACGTAATTAATCCTGCACTGATCACCTGACTTATCATGCACTGATCACGTGGCTGATCACACAGGTATCACGTGACTGATCATGCACTGATCACGTGGTTATCATACACTGATCACGTGGCTATCATTCACTGATCACGTGGATATCATGCACGGATCACGTGGCTGATCACACACGTATCACGTGACTGATCATGCACTGATCACGTGGCTGATCATGCAATGATCACGTAGCTACCATGTACTGGTCACGTGACTGATCTTGCACTGATCACGTAATTGATCATGCACTGATCACGTGACTGATCAAGCACTGATCCCTTGGCTATCATGCACTGTTAACGTAGCTGATCATGAAATGATCAGGCAGCTACAATGTACTGGTCACGTGACTGATCATGCACTGATCACTTGACTGATCATGCACTGATCAAGTGGCTATCATGCACTGATCACTTGGCTGGTCATACACTGATCACGCAGCTATCATGTACTTGTCACGTGACTGATCATCCACTGATCATGTGGCTGATCATGCACTGATCTCGTGACTGATCATGCACTGATCACGTGACTTATCATGCACTGATCACGTGGCTATCATGCACTGATCACATGGCTGGTCATACACTGATCACGTGCCTGGTCATGCACAGATTACATGACTGATCATGCACTCATCACGTCACTGATCATGCACTGATCACGTGGCTATCATGCACTGTTCACGTGGCTGATCATACACTGATCACCTGCCTGTTCATTCACAGATCACGTGACTAATCATGAAGTGATCACGTAGCAATCATTCACTGATCACCTGGCTGATCATGCACTGATCACGTGGCTATCATGCAATGATCACGTGGCTATCATGCACTGATCACGTGGCTGATCATGCACTGATACCGTGACTGAGCATGGACTGATCACATGACTATCATGTAGTGATCACGTGACTTAATGGCGCTGAATATGTGACTGATAATGCGCTGAGCATGTTTGCTATCATACACTGATCATGTGCCTCTGGAGGCAATAAACAAAGAGCTGAGTAGGCATGAATCAAACAGTCAGCAGGCAATAATCATGGAACTCAGCTGTGAGGAATCATGCTGCTCAGCTGGCAATAATCAAGCAGCTGAGCAGGCAGGAATTACACAGCACAGCTGGCAATTGTCAAGCAGATGACAGGCAGGAATCGTGCAGCTCAGCTGGCAATTGTCAAGCAGATGAGCAGACTAATGACGCAGCTCAACAGGCCCTGGTCACGTGACTGAGCATGCACTGTTCACCTGGCTGATCATACACTGATCACGTGATTGATCATGCACTGATCACTTGGATATCATGCACTGATCACGTGGCTCATCATACACTGTTCACGGGTCTGACCATGCATCGATCACGTGGCTGATCATACACTGCTCACGTAACTGATCATGCACAGATCACGTAATTGATCATGCACTTATCACGTGGCTGATCATGCAATGATCACGTAGCTACCATGTACTGGTCCCGAGAGTGATCATGCACTGATCACGTAATTGATCATGCACTGATCACGTGGCTGATCATGCACTGAACACGTGACTGATCATGCACTGATCACGTGACTGATCATGCACTGATCACGTGGCTATCATGCACTTCTCACGTGGCTGATCATGCAGTGATCACGTAATTGATCATGCACTGATCACGTGGCTTATCATGCATTCATCATGTGACTGATCATGTGCTGATTATGTTTGGTGTCACACAGTGATCATGTGCATCTGGAGGCAATGAACAAAAAGCTGAATAGGCAGGAATCAGTCATCAGGCTATAATCATGGAACTCAGCTCTGAGAAATCATGCTGCTCAGCTGGCAATAATCAAGTAGATGAGCAGGCAGGAATTATGCAGCACAGGTGGCAATTGTCAAGGAGATGACAGGCAGGAATCGTACATCTCAGCTGGCAATTGTCAAGCAGATGAGCAGACAGTAATCACGCAGCTCAGCAGGCCCTGATCACGTGACTGAGCATGCACTGTTCACGTCGCTGATCACACACCTATCACGTGAATGATCATGCACTGATCACGTAATTGTATGCACTGCTCACGTGGCTATTATGCACTGATGACGTGGCTGATCATGCACTGATCATGTGACTGATCATGCACTGATCACGTAGCTATCTTGCACTGATCACTTGGCTGATCATACACTCATCATGGGACTGATCGTGCACTGATTACGGCGCTATCATGCATTGACTACATGACTCCACATGCACTGATCACGTGATGATCATGCACTGATCACGTGACTGACCATGCACTGATCACGTGGCTGATTATGCACTGATCACGTGGCTGATCATGCACTGATCTCGTGGCTATCATGCACTACTCACGTGGCTGATCAGGCAATGATAACGCAGCTAACATGTACTGGTCACGTGACTGATCATCCACTGATCATGTAATTGATCATGCACTGGTCATGTGGCTGATCATGCACTGATCACGTGGCTGACCATGCACTGATCACGTGGCTATCATGCACTGATCACTTGGCTGGTCATACTTATCACGTGCCTCGTCATGCAGTGATCACGTGGCTGATCATGCACTGATCACGTGACTGATCATGCACTGATCACGTGGCTATCATGCACTGATCATGTGGCTATCATGCACAGATCACGTGGCTGATCATGCAATGATCACGTAGCTACCATGTACTGGTTACGTGACTGGTCATGCACTGATCACGTGGCTGATCATGCACTGATCACGTGACTGATCATGCACTGTTCACGAGAATCATCATGCACTGTTCACGTGTCTGACCATGCACTGCTCACGTGGCTGATCATACACTGTTCACGTAACTGATCATGCACTGATCACGTGGATATCATGCACTGATCACGTGGCTGAACATGCACTGTTCACGTGGCTTACACACACCTGTCACGTGACTGATCATGCACTGATCACGTGGCACTCATGCACTGATCACGTGGCTCGTCATACTCTGCTCACGTAACTGATCATGCACACATCACGTGGCTATCTTGCACTTCTCACCTGGCTGGTCATGCAATGTTCACGTAGCTACCACATACTGGTCACGTGACTGATCATGCTCAGATCACGTAAATGATCATGCACTGTTCAGTTGACTGATCATGTACTGATCACGTGACTAATCATGCACTGATCACGTGGCTATCATGCACTGCTCACGTGCCTGATCATGCAATGATCACCTAGCAACCATGTACTGGTCACGTGACTGATCATGCACTGATCACGTGATTAATCCTGCAGTGATCACCTAACTCATCATGCACTGATCACGTAGCTGATCACACACGTATCACGTGACTGATCATGCACTGATCACATGGCTATCATGCACTAATCACGTGGCTATCATTCACTGATCACGTGGATATCATGCACTGATCACGTGGCTGATCACACACGTATCACATGACTGATCATGCACTGATCATGGGGATATAATGCACTGCTCACGTGGCTGATCATACACTGCTCACGTAACTGATCATGCACTGATCACGTGGCTATCATGCACTGATCACGTGGCTGAACATGCACTGTTCACGTGGCTGATCACACACCTGTCACGTGACATATCATGCACTGATCACGTTGCACTCATGCACTGATCACCTGGCTGATCATACTCTGCTCAAGTAACTCATCATGCACACATCACGTTTCTATCATGCACTGCTCACGTGGCTCGTCATGGAATGATCACGTAGCTACCATATACTGGTCACGTGACTGATCAGGCACAGATCTCGTGAATGATCACGCACTGTTCTAGTGACAGATCATGTACTGATCACGTGACTGATCATGCACTGATCACGTGGCTGACCATGCACTGATCAGGTAATTGATCATGCACTTATCATTTGGCTGATCATGCACTGATCACGTGGCTGATCATGCACTGATCACGTGACTGATCATGCACTGATCACGTGAATGATCATGCACTGATCACGTGGCTATCATGCACTGATCACTTGGCTGGTCATACACTGATCACATGACTGATCATGCACTGTTCACGTGACTGATCATGTACTGATCACGTGACTGATCATGCACTGATCACGTAATTGATCATGCACTGATCACGTGGCTGATCAATCAATGATCACGTGACTGACCATGCACTGATCACGTGACTGATAATCCACTGATCAGTTGGCTATCATGCACTTAATACTTGGCTGAGCATACACTGATCACGTGACTGATAATGCACTGATCATCTGGCTATCATGCACTCATTACCTGGTTATCGTGCACTGATCACGTGGTTGATCATACACTGATCACGAGACTGATCATGCACTGATCACGTCTATATCATGCACTGATCACATGACTGCCCATGCACTGATCACCCGGATGATCATACACTGATCATGCGACAGATCATACACTGATCACGTGGCTATCATGCACTGCTCACACGGCTGTTCATGCAATGATCACGTAGCTACCATGTACTGGTCACCTGAGTGATCATGCACTGATCACGTAATTGATCATGCACTGATCAGGTGACTTATCATGCACTGTTAACATGAGTGATCATGCACTGATCACGTGACTGATCATGCACTGATCTCGTGGCTATCATGCACGGCTCATGTGGCTGATCCTGCAATGATCACCTAGCTACCATATACTGGTCACGTGACTGATCATGCACTGATCACGTAATTGATCATGCACTGATCATGTGGCTGATCATGCACTGATCACGTGGCTGATCATCCCCTGATCACGTGACTGATCATGCACTGATCACATGACTGATCATGCACTGATCACGTGGCTATCCTGCACTGATCACTTGGCTGGTCATACACTGATCACGTGCCTGGTCATGCACAGATTACATGACTGATCATGCAGTGAACATGTGACTGATCGTGCAATGATCACGTAGCTATCATGCACTACTCACGTGGCTGATCATGCAATGATCATGTAGCTACCATGTACCGGTCAGGTGACTGATCATACACCCATCAGGTGACAGATCATGCACTGATCACGTGGCTGATCATGCACTGATACCGTGACTGAGCATGGACTGATCACATGACTATCATGTAGTGATCACGTGACTTAATGGCACTGATCATGTGACTGATCTTGCGCTGATCATGTTTGCTATCATACACTGATCATGTGCCTCTGGAGGCAATAAACAAAGAGCTGAGTAGGCCCGAATCAAACAGTCAGCAGGCAATAATCATGGAACTCAGCTGTGAGGAATCATGCTGCTCAGCTGGCAATAATCAAGCAGCTGAGCATGCAGGAATTACGCAGCACAGCTGGCAATTGTCAAGCAGATGAGCAGACAGTAATCACGCAGCTCAGCAGGCCCTGATCACGTGACTGAGCATGCACTGTTCACGTGGCTGATCATACACTGATCACGTGATTGATCATGCACTGATCACTTGGATATCATGCACTGATCACGTGGCTGATCATACACTGTTCACGTGTCTGACCATGCACTGATCACGTGGCTATCATGCACTGATCACTAGACTGATCATGCACTGATCACGTCTATATCATGCACTGATCACATGACTGCCCATGCACTGATCACCCGGATGATCATACACTGATCATGCGACAGATCATGCACTGATCACGTGGCTATCATGCACTGCTCACGCGGCTATTCATGCAATGATCACGTAGCTACCATGTACTGGTCACGTGAGTGATCATGCACTGATCACGTAATTGATCATGCACTGATCAGGTGACTTATCATGCACTGTTAACGTGAGTGATCATGCACTGATCACGTGACTGATCATGCACTGATCTCGTGGCTATCATGCACGGCTCATGTGGCTGATCATGCAATGATCACCTAGCTACCATATACTGGTCACATGACTGATCATGAACTGATCACATAATTGATCATGCACTGATCACCTGGCTTATCATGCATTGATCATGTGACTGATTATGTGCTGATCATGTTTGGTGTCACACACTGATCATGAGCCTCTGGAGGCAATGAACATAGAGCTGAGTAGGCAGGAATCAGTCAGCAGGCTATAATCATGGAACTCAGCTCTGAGAAATCATGCTGCTCAGCTGGCAATAATCAAGTAGATGAGCAGGCAGGAATTATGCAGCACAGGTGGCAATTGTCAAGGAGATGACAGGCAGGAATCGTGCAGCTCAGCTGGAAATTGTCAAGCAGATGAGCAGACAGTAATCACGCAGCTC
This sequence comes from Bos javanicus, assembly GCF_032452875.1. Classification (NCBI taxonomy): domain Eukaryota; kingdom Metazoa; phylum Chordata; class Mammalia; order Artiodactyla; family Bovidae; genus Bos; species Bos javanicus. The sequence goes on along the minus strand of NW_026894061.1, from coordinate 201,094 downwards.
AGCAGGCCTTGATCACGTGACTGAGCATGCACTGTTCACATGGCTGATCACACTCCTATCACGTGACTGATCATGCACTGATCATGTGACTGATCATGCACTGATCACGTTGATATCTTGCACTGATCACTTGGCTGATCATACACTCATCACGGGACTTATCATGCACTTATCACAGCGCTATCATGCTTTGACTACATGACTCCACATGCACTGATCACGTGGATGATCATGCACTGATCACGTGACTGACCATGCACTGATTACGTGACTGATCAGGCACTGATCACATGGCTGATCATGCATTGATCACGTGGCTATCATGCACTGCTCACGTGGCTGCTCAGGCAATTGTCACGTAGCTACCATGTACTGGTCACGTGACTGATCATGCACTGATCACGTAATTGATCATGCACTGATCATGTGGCTGATCATGCACTGATCACGTGGCTGGGCATGCACTGATCACGTGGCTATCATGCACTGATGACGTGGCTGCGCATGCACTGATGACGTGGCTGATCAGGCACTGATCACATGGCTCATCATGCACTGATCACGTGTTTATCAGGCAATGATCAGTGACTGACAGGCGCTGATCATGGGACTGTGCACGCTGATCACGTGGCTATCATGCACTGATCACGAGACTGCGCATGCACTGATGACGTGGCTGTTCGGGCACTGATCACGTGTTTATCAGGCAGTGATCAGTGACTGACAGGCGCTGATCAGGGGACTGTGCACGCACTGATCAGGTGGCTGATCAGGAACTGACCACCTGACTGCGCATGCAGTGATCACGTGGCTGTTCGTTCACGGATCACGTGTTTATCCTACGGTGATCACGTGACTGAGAGGCGCTGATCACGTGACTGTGCCGCCAGTGATCACGTGGCTGAGCAGGCACTGATACCTTGACTGAGCATGCACTGATCATGTGCCGGGAGCCGGGGAGGCATTCCACTCTGGACAAAGGTCATGAGGAAGGAGGCTCGGCATACGCAAATGTGGGATCGAGCCTCAGGAGTCCACCCGGATATTTTCGAGCATCTCCCCCGAAAAAACCCCAGAGTCTGCCTACTGTATTGCTTTGTGCTCTCACCTCTGATTTCACTGGGGGCTGTCCCCCACCACCATCTCGCTCTCTCTGTCAAAGAGTTAACTTACAGCTCCAATTCATAAAGTTCCTTGTCATTCTTCCCTTTAACTTCCAGCTGAGTCTCCATCTGGAGCGCGGAACCCACCACGCTCACTAATTATGCCTGGGCTGCTAAGACTCACTCGAGAAGGTGTCTAGGGTGAGGCACCTTTCGCTATTCGAGAGGGCACCTGCGGCCTACGTAAGTGGTGCAAACTTCTTGTCTTGAAGTTTGATTGGTCTTCCGCGTAAACCAAGCTACTCAGTCTCTTTTCTCCACCGAATTTTCCTACTGAGCTCTCCTCATACTATTATTCTTGACATCTCTGATTAGCATATAAATAGTCACCTAGGCCATCTCACCTTCGAATACCCTGGATCAGTTGGGGCTGGTCCCCGGCAGGTGGCGACCAAACAGAGACCTCAGGAGGCGATACTCAAAGAGCTGAGCAGACACGAACCACGCAATCAGCAGGCAATAAGCATGGAGCTCAGCAGTGACGAATCATGCTGCTCAACTGGCAATAATCAAGCACGTGAGCAGGCAGGAATCACGCAGCTCAGCTTGCAATTGTCAAGCAGATGAGCTGACAGGAATCACGCAGCTCAGATGGCAATTGTCATGCAGATGAGACGGCAGGAATCACGCAGCTCAGCAGGCCCTGATCACGTGACTCTGCAGGCACTGATCACGTGGCTGATCAAGTCCAGATCACGTGACTGAGCATGCACTGATCACGTGGCTATCATGCACTGATGACGTGACTGCGCATGCACTGATGACGTGGCTGATCAGGCACTGATCACATGGCTCATCATGCACTGATCACGTGTTTATCAGGCAATGATCAGTGACTGAGAGGCGCTGATCATGGGACTGTGCACGCACTGATCACGTGGCTATCATGCGTTGATCACGTGACTGTGCATGCCCTGATGACGTGTCTGTTCGGGCACTGATCACGTGTTTATCAGGCAGTGATCAGTGACTGACAGGCGCTGATCAGGGGACTGTGCACGCACTGATCAGGTGGCTGATCAGGAACTGACCACCTGACTGCGCATGCAGTTATCACGTGGCTGGTCGTTCACTGATCACGTGTTTATCATACGGTGATCACGTGACTGAGAGGCGCTGATCACGTGACTGTGCCGTCAGTGATCACGTGGCTGAGCAGGCACTGATATCGTGCCTGAGCATGCACTGATCATGTGCCGGGAGCCGCGGAGGCATTCCACTCTGGACAAAGGTCATGAGGAAAGAGGCTCGGCATACGCAAATGCGGGATCGAGCCTCAGGAGTCCACCCGGATATTTTCGAGCATCTCCCCCCAAAAAAACCAGAGTCTGCCTACTGTATTGCTTTGTGCTCTCACCTCTGATTTCACTGGGGGCTGTCCCCCACCATCTCGCTCTCTCTGTCAAAGAGTTAACTTACAGCTCCAATTCATAAAGTTCCTTGTCATACTTCCCTTTAACTTCCAGCTGAGTCTCCATCTGGAGCGCGGAACCCACACGCTTACTAATTATGCCTGGGCTGCTAAGACCCACTCGAGAAGCTGTCTAGGGTGAGGCACCTTTCGCTATTCGAGAGGGCGCCTGCGGCCTACGTAAGTGGTGCAAACTTCTTGTCTTGAAGTTTGATTGGTCTTCCGCGTAAACCAAGCTACTCAGTCTCTTTTCTCCACCGAATTTTCCTACTGAGCTCTCCTCATACTATTATTCTTGACATCTCTGATTAGCATATAAATAGTCGCCTAGGCCATCTCTCCTTCGAATACCCTGGATCAGTTGGGGCTGGTCCCCGGCAGGTGGCGACCGAACAGGGACCTCAGGAGGCGATACTCAAAGAGCTGAGCAGACACGAACCACGCAATCAGCAGGCAATAAGCATGGAGCTCAGCAGTGACGAATCATGCTGCTCAACTGGCAATATTCAAGCAGATGAGCCGACAGGAATCACGCAGCTCAGATGGCAATTGTCATGCAGATGAGCCGGCAGGAAGCACGCAGCTCAGCAGGCCCTGATTACGTGACTCTGCAGGCACTGATCACGTGGCTGATCAAGTGCAGATCACGTGACTGAGCATGCACTGATCACGTGGCTATCATGCACTGAAGACGTGACTGCGCTTGCACTGATGACGTGGCTGATCAGGCACTGATCACGTGTTTATCAGGCAGTGATCAGTGACTGACAGGCGCTGATCAGGGGACTGTGCACGCACTGATCAGGTGGCTGATCAGGAACTGACCACCTGACTGCGCAAGCAGTGATCACGTGGCTGGTCGTTCACTGATCACGTGTTTATCATACGGTGATCACGTGACTGAGAGGCGCTGGTCACGTGACTGTGCCGTCAGTGATCACGTGGCTGAGCAGGCACTGATATCTTGACTGAGCATGCACTGATCATGTGCCGGGAGCCGGGGAGGCATTCCACTCTGGACAAAGGTCATGAGGAAGGAGGCTCGGCATATGCAAATGCGGTATCGAGCCTCAGGAGTCCACCCGGATATTCTCGAGCATCTCCCCCCAAAAAAAACCAGAGTCTGCCTACTGTATTGCTTTGTGCTCTCACCTCTGATTTCACTGGGGGCTGTCCCCCACCACCATCTCGCTCTCTCTGTCAAAGAGTTAACTTACAGCTCCAATTCATAAAGTTCCTTGTCATTCTTCCCTTTAACTTCCAGCTGAGTCTCCATCTGGAGCGCGGAACCCACCACGCTCACTAATTATGCCTGGGCTGCTAAGACCCACTCGAGAAGGTGTCTAGGGTGAGGCACCTTTCGCTATTCGAGAGGGCGCCTGCGGCCTACGTAAGTGGTGCAAACTTCTTGTCTTGAAGTTTGATTGGTCTTCCGCGTAAACCAAGCTACTCAGTCTCTTTTCTCCACCGAATTTTCCTACTGAGCTCTCCTCATACTATTATTCTTGACATCTCTGATTAGCATATAAATAGTCGCCTAGGCCATCTCTCCTTCGAATACCCTGGATCAGTTGGGGCTGGTCCCCGGCAGGTGGCGACCGAACAGGGACCTCAGGAGGCGATACTCAAAGAGCTGAGCAGACACGAACCACGCAATCAGCAGGCAATAAGCATGGAGCTCAGCAGTGACGAATCATGCTGCTCAACTGGCAATAATCAAGCACGTGAGCAGGCAGGAATCACGCAGCTCAGTTGGCAATTGTAAAGCAGATGAGCCGACAGGAATCACGCAGCTCAGATGGCAATTGTCATGCAGATGAGCCGGCAGGAATCACGCAGCTCAGCAGGCCCTGATCACGTGACTCTGCAGGCACTGATCACGTGGCTGATCAAGTCCAGATCACGTGACTGAGCATGCACTGATCACGTGGCTATCATGCACTGATGACGTGACTGCGCATGCACTGATGACGTGGCTGATCAGGCACTGATCACATGGCTCATCATGCACTGATCACGTGTTTATCAGGCAATGATCAGTGACTGACAGGCGCTGATCATGGGACTGTGCACGCACTGATCACGTGGCTATCATGCGCTGATCACGTGACTGTGCATGCCCTGATGACGTGTCTGTTCGGGCACTGATCACGTGTTTATCAGGCAGTGATCAGTGACTGACAGGCGCTGATCAGGGGACTGTGCACGCACTGATCAGGTGGCTGATCAGGAACTGACCACCTGACTGCGCATGCAGTGATCACGTGGCTGGTCGTTCACTGATCACGTGTTTATCATACGGTGATCACGTGACTGAGAGGCGCTGGTCACGTGACTGTGCCGTCAGTGATCACGTGGCTGAGCAGGCACTGATATCTTGACTGAGCATGCACTGATCATGTGCCGGGAGCCGGGGAGGCATTCCACTCTGGACAAAGGTCATGAGGAAGGAGGCTCGGCATTCGCAAATGCGGGATCGAGCCTCAGGAGTCCACCCGGATATTCTCGAGCATCTCCCCCCCAAAAAAACCAGAGTCTGCCTACTGTATTGCTTTGTGCTCTCACCTCTGATTTCATTGGGGGCTGTCCCCCACCACCATCTCGCTCTCTGTGTCATAGAGTTAACTTACAGCTCCAGTTCATAAAGTTCCTTGTCATTCTTCCCTTTAACTTCCAGCTGAGTCTCCATCTGGAGCGCGGAACCCACCACGCTTACTAATTATGCCTGGGCTGCTAAGACTCACTCGAGAAGGTGTCTAAGGTGAGGTACCTTTCGCTATTCGAGAGGGCGCCTGCGGCCTACGTAAGTGGTGCAAACTTCTTGTCTTGAAGTTTGATTGGTCTTCCGCGTAAACCAAGCTACTCAGTCTCTTTTCTCCACCGAATTTTCCTACTGAGCTCTCCTCATACTATTATTCTTGACATCTCTGATTAGCATATAAATAGTCGCCTAGGCCATCTCTCCTTCGAATACCCTGGATCAGTTGGGGCTGGTCCCCGGCAGGTGGCGACCGAACAGGGACCTCAGGAGGCGATACTCAAAGAGCTGAGCAGACACGAACCACGCAATCAGCAGGCAATAAGCATGGAGCTCAGCAGTGACGAATCATGCTGCTCAACTGGAAATAATCAAGCACGTGAGCAGGCAGGAATCACGCAGCTCAGCTGGCAATTGTCAAGCAGATGAGCCGACAGGAATCACGCAGCTCAGATGGCAATTGTCATGCAGATGAGCCGGCAGGAATCACGCAGCTCAGCAGGCCCTGATCACGTGACTCTGCAGGCACTGATCACGTGGCTGATCAAGTCCAGATCACGTGACTGAGCATGCACTGATCACGTGGCTATCATGCACTGATGACGTGACTGCCCATGCACTGATGACGTGGCTGATCAGGCACTGATCACATGGCTCATCATGCACTGATCACGTGTTTATCAGGCAATGATCAGTGACTGACAGGCGCTGATCATGGGACTGTGCACGCACTGATCACGTGGCTATCATGCACTGATCACGTGACTGCGCATGCACTGATGACGTGGCTGTTCGGGCACTGATCATGTGCTTATCAGGCAATGATCAGTGACTGACAGCGCTGATCATGGGACTGTGCACGCACTGATCACGTGGCTATCATGCACTGATCACGTGACTGCGCATGCACTGATGACGTGGCTGTTCGGGCACTGATCACGTGTTTATCAGGCAATGATCAGTGACTGACAGGCGCTGATCATGGGACTGTGCATGCACTGATCAGGTGGCTGATCAGGAACTGACCACCTGACCTCGCATGCAGTGATCACGTGGCTGGTCGTTCACTGATCACATGTTCATCATACAGTGATCACGTGACTGAGAGGCGCTGATCACGTGACTGTGCCGTCATTGATCACGTGGCTGAGCAGGCACTGATCACATGGCTCATCATGCACTGATCACGTGTTTATCAGGCAATGATCAGTGACTGACAGGCGCTGATCTTGGGACTGTGCACGCACTGATCACGTGGCTATCATGCACTGATCACGTGACTGCGCATGCACTGATGACGTGGCTGTTCGGGCACTGATCACGTGTTTATCAGGCAGTGATCAGTGACTGACAGGCGCTGATCAGGGGACTGTGCACGCACTGATCAGGTGGCTGATCAGGAACTGACCACCTGACTGCGCATGCAGTGATCACGTGGCTGGTCGTTCACTGATCACGTGTTTATCATACGGTGATCAGGGGACTGAGAGGCGCTGATCACGTGACTGTGCCGTCACTGATCACGTGGCTGAGCAGGCACTGATACCGTGACTGAGCATGCACTGATCATGTGCCGGGAGACGGGGAGGCATTCCACTCTGGACAAAGGTCATGAGGAAGGAGGCTCGGCATACGCAAATGCGGGATCGAGCCTCAGGAGTCCACCCGGATATTCTCGAGCATCTCCCCCCAAAAAACCCAGAGTCTGCCTACTGTATTGCTTTGTGCTCTCACCTCTGATTTCACTGGGGGCTGTCCCCCACCACCATCTCGCTCTCTCTGTCAAAGAGTTAACTTACAGCTCCAATTCATAAAGTTCCTTGTCATTCTTCCCTTTAACTTCCAGCTGAGTCTCCATCTGGAGCGCGGAACCCACCACGCTTACTAATTATGCCTGGGCTGCTAAGACTCACTGGAGAAGGTGTCTAGGGTGAGGCACCTTTCGCTATTCGAGAGGGCGCCTGAGGCCTACGTAAGTGGTGCAAACTTCTTGTCTTGAAGTTTGATTGGTCTTCCGCGTAAACCAAGCTACTCAGTCTCTTTTCTCCACCGAATTTTCCTACTGAGCTCTCCTCATGCTATTATTCTTGACATCTCTGATTAGCATATAAATAGTCGCCTAGGCCATCTCTCCTTTGAATACCCTGGATCAGTTGGGGCTGGTCCCCGGCAGGTGGCGACCGAACAGGGACGTCAGGAGGCGATACTCAAAGAGCTGAGCAGACACGAACCACGCAATCAGCAGGCAATAAGCATGGAGCTCAGCAGTGACGAATCATGCTGCTCAACTGGCAATAATCAAGCACGTGAGCAGGCAGGAATCACGCAGCTCAGCTGGCAATTGTCAAGCAGATGAGCCGACAGGAATCACGCAGCTCAGATGGCAATTGTCATGCAGATGAGCCGGCAGGAATCACGCAGCTCAGCAGGCCCTGATCACGTGACTCTGCAGGCACTGATCACGTGGCTGATCAAGTCCAGATCACGTGACTGAGCATGCACTGATCACGTGGCTATCATGCACTGATGACGTGACTGCGCATGCACTGATGACGTGGCTGATCAGGCACTGATCACATGGCTCATCATGCACTGATCCCGTGTTTATCAGGCAATGATCAGTGACTGACAGGCGCTGATCATGGGACTGTGCAGGCACTGATCACGTGGCTATCATGCACTGATCACGTGACTGCGCATGCACTGATGACGTGGCTTTTCGGGCACTGATCACGTGCTTATCAGGCAATGATCAGTAACTGACAGCGCTGATCATGGGACTGTGCAGGCACTGATCACGTGGCTATCATGCACTGATCACGTGACTGCGCATGCACTGATGACGTGGCTGTTCGGGCACTGATCATGTGTTTATCAGGCAATGATCAGTGTCTGACAGGCGCTGATCATGGGACTGTGCATGCACTGATCAGGTGGCTGATCAGGAACTGACCACCTGACCTCGCATGCAGTGATCAAGTGGCTGGTCGTTCACTGATCACGTGTTTATCATACGGTGATCACGTGACTGAGAGGCGCTGATCACGTGACTGTGCCATCATTGATCACGTGGCTGAGCAGGCACCGATATCGTGACTGAGCATGCACTGATCATGTGCCAGGATCCGGGGAGGCATTCCACTCTAGACAAAGGTCATGAGGAAGGAGGCTCGGCATACGCAAATGCGGGATCGAGCCTCAGGAGTCCACCCGGATATTCTCGGGCATCTCCCCCCAAAAAAAACCAGAGTCTGCCTACTGTATTGCTTTGTGCCCTCACCTCTGATTTCACTGGGGGCTGTCCCCCACCACCATCTCGCTCTCTCTGTCAAAGATTTAACTTACAGCTCCAATTCATAAATTTCCTTGTCATTCTTCCTTTTAACTTCCAGCTGAGTCTCCGTCTGGAGCGCGGAACCCACCACGCTTACTAATTATGCCTGGGCTGCTAAGACCCACTCGAGAAGGTGTCTAGGGTGAGGCACCTTTCGCTATTCGAGACGGCACCTGCGGCCTACGTAAGTGGTGCAAACTTCTTGTCTAGAAGTTTGATTGGTCTTCCGCGTAAACCAAGCTACTCAGTCTCTTTTCTCCACCGAATTTTCCTACTGAGCTCACCGCATACTATTATTCTTGACATCTCTGATTAGCATATAAATAGTCGCCTAGGCCATCCATCCTTCGAATACCCTGGATCAGTTGGGGCTGGTCCCCGGCAGGTGGCGACCGAACAGGGACGTCAGGAGGCGATACTCAAAGAGCTGAGCAGACACGAACCACGCAATCAGCAGGCAATAAGCATGGAGCTCAGCAGTGACGAATCATGCTGCTCAACTGGCAATAATCAAGCACGTGACCAGGCAGGAATCACGCAGCTCAGCTGGCAATTGTCAAGCAGATGAGCCGACAGGAATCACGCAGCTCAGATGGCAATTGTCATGCAGATGAGACGGCAGGAATCACGCAGCTCAGCAGGCCCTGATCACGTGACTCTGCAGGCACTGATCACCTGGCTGATCAAGTCCAGATCACGTGACTGAGCATGCACTGATCACGTGGCTATCATGCACTGATGACGTGACTGCGCATGCACTGATGACGTGGCTGATCAGGCACTGATCACATGGCTCATCATGCACTGATCCCGTGTTCATCAGGCAATGATCAGTGACTGACAGGCGCTGATCATGGGACTGTGCACGCACTGATCACGTGGCTATCATGCCCTGATCACGTGACTGTGCATGCCCTGATGACGTGTCTGTTCGGGCACTGATCACGTGTTTATCAGGCAGTGATCAGTGACTGACAGGCGCTGATCAGGGGACTGTGCACGCACTGATCACGTGGCTATCATGCACTGATCACGTGACTTCGCATGCACTGATGACGTGGCTGTTCGGGCACTGATCACGTGTTTATCAGGCAGTGATCAGTGACTGACAGGCGCTGATCAGGGGACTGTGCACGCACTGATCAGGTGGCTGATCAGGAACTGACCACCTGACTGCGCATGCAGTGATCACGTGGCTGGTCGTTCACTGATCACGTGTTTATCATACGGTGATCACGTGACTGAGAGGCGCTGATCACGTGACTGTGCCGTCAGTGATCACCTGGCTGAGCATGCACTGATATCGTGACTGAGCATGCACTGATCATGTGCCGGGAGCCGGGGAGGCATTCCACTCTGGACAAAGGTCATGAGGAAGGAGGCTCGGCATACGCAAATGCGGGATCAAGCCTCAGGAGTCCACCCGGATATTCTCGAGCATCCCCCCCCCCAAAAAAAACCAGAGTCTGCCTACTGTATTGCTTTGTGCCCTCACCTCTGATTTCACTGGGGGCTGTCCCCCACCACCATCTCGCTCTCTGTGTCATAGAGTTAACTTACAGCTCCAATTCATAAAGTTCCTTGTCATTCTTCCCTTTAACTTCCAGCTGAGTCTCCATCTGGAGCGCGGAACCCACCACGCTTACTAATTATGCCTGGGCTGCTAAGACCCACTCGAGAAGGTGTCTAGGGTGAGGCACCTTTCGCTATTCGAGAGGGCGCCTGCGGCCTACGTAAGTGGTGCAAACTTCTTGTCTTGAAGTTTGATTGGTCTTCCGCGTAAACCAAGCTACTCAGTCTCTTTTCTCCACCGAATTTTCCTACTGAGCTCTCCTCATCCTATTATTCTTGACATCTCTGATTAGCATATAAATAGTCGCCTAGGCCATCCCTCCTTCGAATACCCTGGATCAGTTGGGGCTGGTCCCCGGCAGGTGGCGACCGAACAGGGACCTCAGGAGGCGATACTCAAAGAGCTGAGCAGACACGAACCACGCAATCAGCAGGCAATAAGCATGGAGCTCAGCAGTGACGAATCATGCTGCTCAACTGGCAATAATCAAGCACGTGACCAGGCAGGAATCACGCAGCTCAGCTGGCAATTGTCAAGCAGATGAGCCGACAGGAATCACGCAGCTCAGATGGCAATTGTCATGCAGATGAGCCGGCAGGAATCACGCAGCTCAGCAGGCCCTGATCACGTGACTCTGCAGGCACTGATCACCTGGCTGATCAAGTCCAGATCACGTGACTGAGCATGCACTGATCACGTGGCTATCATGCACTGATGACGTGACTGCGCATGCACTGATGACGTGGCTGATCAGGCACTGATCACATGGCTCATCATGCACTGATCACTTGTTTATCAGGCAATGATCAGTGACTGACAGGCGCTGATCATGGGACTGTGCACGCACTGATCACGTGGCTATCATGCACTGATCACGTGACTGCGCATGCACTGATGACGTGGCTGTTCGGGCACTGATCACGTGTTTATCAGGCAGTGATCAGTGACTGACAGGCGCTGATCAGGGGACTGTGCACGCACTGATCAGGTGGCTGATCAGGAACTGACCACCTGACTGTGCATGCAGTGATCACGTGGCTGGTCGTTCACTGATCACGTGTTTATCATACGGTGATCACGTGACTGAGAGGCGCTGATCACGTGACTGTGCCGTCAGTGATCACGTGGCTGAGCATGCACTGATATCGTGACTGAGCATGCACTGATCATGTGCCGGGAGCCGGGGAGGCATTCCACTCTGGACAAAGGTCATGAGGAAGGAGGCTCGGCATACGCAAATGCGGGATCGAGCCTCAGGAGTCCACCCGGATATTTTCGAGCATCTCCCCCCCAAAAAAACCAGAGTCTGCCTACTGTATTGCTTTGTGCTCTCACCTCTGATTTCACTCGGGGCTGTCCCCCACCACCATCTCGCTCTCTCTGTCAAAGAGTTAACTTACAGCTCCAATTCATAAAGTTCCTTGTCATTCTTCCCTTTAACTTCCAGCTGAGTCTCCATCTGGAGCGCGGAACCCACCACGCTCACTAATTATGCCTGGGCTGCTAAGACCCACTCGAGAAGGTGTCTAGGGTGAGGCACCTTTCTCTATTCGAGAGGGCGCCTGCGGCCTACGTAAGTGGTGCAAACTTCTTGTCTTGAAGTTTGATTGGTCTTCCGCGTAAACCAAGCTACTCAGTCTCTTTTCTCCACCGAATTTTCCTACTGAGCTCTCCTCATACTATTATTCTTGACATCTCTGATTAGCATATAAATAGTCGCCTAGGCCATCTCTCCTTCGAATACCCTGGATCAGTTGGGGCTGGTCCCCGGCAGGTGGCGACCGAACAGGGACCTCAGGAGGCGATACTCAAAGAGCTGAGCAGACACGAACCACGCAATCAGCAGGCAATAAGCATGAAGCTCAGCAGTGACGAATCATGCTGCTCAACTGGCAATAATCAAGCACGTGACCAGGCAAGAATCACGCAGCTCAGCTGGCAATTGTCAAGCAGATGAGCCGACAGGAATCACGCAGCTCAGATGGCAATTGTCAGGCAGATGAGCCGGCAGGAATCACGCAGCTCAGCAGTCCCTGATCACGTGATTCTGCAGGCACTGATCACGTGGCTGATCAAGTACAGATCACGTGACTGAGCATGCACTGATCACGTGGCTATCATGCACTGATGACGTGACTGCGCATGCACTGATGACGTGGCTGATCAGGCACTGATCACATGGCTCATCATGCACTGATCACGTGTTTATCAGGCAATGATCAGTGACTGACAGGCGCTGATCATGGGACTGTGCACGCACTGATCACGTGGCTATCATGCACTGATCACGTGACTGTGCATGCACTGATGACGTGGCTGTTCGGGCACTGATCACGTGTTTATCAGGCAGTGATCAGTGACTGACAGGCGCTGATCAGGGGACTGTGCACGCACTGATCAGGTGGCTGATCAGGAACTGACCACCTGACTGCGCATGCAGTGATCACGTGGCTGGTCGTTCACTGATCACGTGTTTATCATACGGTGATCACGGGACTGAGAGGCGCTGATCACGTGACTGTGCCGTCAGTGATCACGTGGCTGAGCATGCACTGATATCGTGACTGAGCATGCACTGATCATGTGCCGGGAGCCGGGGAGGCATTCCACTCTGGACAAAGGTCATGAGGAAGGAGGCTCGGCATACGCAAATGCGGGATCGAGCCTCAGGAGTCCACCCGGATATTTTCGAGCATCTCCCCCCAAAAAACCCAGAGTCTGCCTACTGTATTGCTTTGTGCTCTCACCTCTGATTTCACTGGGGGCTGTCCCCCACCACCATCTCGCTCTCTCTGTCAAAGAGTTAACTTACAGCTCCAATTCATAAAGTTCCTTGTCATTCTTCCCTTTAACTTCCAGCTGAGTCTCCATCTGGAGCGCGGAACCCACCACGCTCACTAATTATGCCTGGGCTGCTAAGACCCACTCGAGAAGGTGTCTAGGGTGAGGCACCTTTCGCTATTCGAGAGGGCGCCTGCGGCCTACGTAAGTGGTGCAAACTTCTTGTCTTGAAGTTTGATTGGTCTTCCGCGTAAACCAAGCTACTCAGTCTCTTTTCTCCACCGAATTTTCCTACTGAGCTCTCCTCATACTATTATTCTTGACATCTCTGATTAGCATATAAATAGTCGCCTAGGCCATCTCTCCTTCGAATACCCTGGATCAGTTGGGGCTGGTCCCCGGCAGGTGGCGACCGAACAGGGACCTCAGGAGGCGATACTCAAAGAGCTGAGCAGACACGAACCACGCAATCAGCAGGCAATAAGCATGGAGCTCAGCAGTGACGAATCATGCTGCTCAACTGGCAATAATCAAGCACGTGAGCAGGCAGGAATCACGCAGCTCAGCTGGCAATTGTCAAGCAGATGAGCCGACAGGAATCACGCAGCTCAGATGGCAATTGTCATGCAGATGAGCCGGCAGGAATCACGCAGCTCAGCAGGCCGTGATCACGTGACTCTGCAGGCACTGATCACCTGGCTGATCAAGTACAGATCACGTGACTGAGCATGCACTGATCACGTGGCTATCATGCACTGAAGACGTGACTGCGCATGCACTGATGACGTGGCTGATCAGGCACTGATCACATGGCTCATCATGCACTGATCACGTGTTTATCAGGCAATGATCAGTGACTGACAGGCGCTGATCATGGGACTGTGCACGCACTGATCACGTGGCTATCATGCACTGATCACGTGACTGCGCATGCACTGATGATGTGGCTGTTCGGGCACTGATCACGTGTTTATCAGGCAGTGATCAGTGACTGACAGGCGCTGATCAGGGGACTGTGCACGCACTGATCAGGTGGCTGATCAGGAACTGACCACCTGACTGCGCATGCAGTGATCACGTGGCTGGTCGTTCACTGATCACGTGTTTATCATACGGTGATCACGTGACTGAGAGGCGCTGATCACGTGACTGTGCCGTCAGTGATCACCTGGCTGAGCATGCACTGATATCGTGACTGAGCATGCACTGATCATGTGCCGGGAGCCGGGGAGGCATTCCACTCTGGACAAAGGTCATGAGGAAGGAGGCTCGGCATACGCAAATGCGGGATCGAGCCTCAGGAGTCCACCCGGATATTTTCGAGCATCTCCCCCCAAAAACCAGAGTCTGCCTACTGTATTGCTTTGTGCCCTCACCTCTGATTTCACTGGGGGCTGTCCCCCACCACCATCTCGCTCTCTCTGTCAAAGAGTTAACTTACAGCTCCAATTCATAAAGTTCCTTGTCATTCTTCCCTTTAACTTCCAGCTGAGTCTCCATCTGGAGCGCGGAACCCACCACGCTCACTAATTATGCCTGGGCTGCTAAGACCCACTCGAGAAGGTGTCTAGGGTGAGGCACCTTTCGCTATTCGAGAGGGCGCCTGCGGCCTACGTAAGTGGTGCAAACTTCTTGTCTTGAAGTTTGATTGGTCTTCCGCGTAAACCAAGCTACTCAGTCTCTTTTCTCCACCGAATTTTCCTACTGAGCTCTCCTCATACTATTATTCTTGACATCTCTGATTAGCATATAAATAGTCGCCTAGGCCATCTCTCCTTCGAATACCCTGGATCAGTTGGGGCTGGTCCCTGGCAGGTGGCGACCGAACAGGGACCTCAGGAGGCGATACTCAAAGAGCTGAGCAGACACGAACCACGCAATCAGCAGGCAATAAGCATGGAGCTCAGCAGTGACGAATCATGCTGCTCAACTGGCAATAATCAAGCACGTGACCAGGCAGGAATCACGCAGCTCAGCTGGCAATTGTCAAGCAGATGAGCCGACAGGAATCACGCAGCTCAGATGGCAATTGTCATGCAGATGAGCCGGCAAGAATCACGCAGCTCAGCAGGCCCTGATCACGTGACTCTGCAGGCACTGATCACGTGGCTGATCAAGTCCAGATCACGTGACTGAGCATGCACTGATCACGTGGCTATCATGCACTGATGACGTGACTGCGCATGCACTGATGACGTGGCTGATCAGGCACTGATCACATGGCTCATCATGCACTGATCACGTGTTTATCAGGCAATGATCAGTGACTGACAGGCGCTGATCATGGGACTGTGCACGCACTGATCACGTGGCTATCATGCACTGATCACGTGACTGCGCATGCACTGATGACGTGGCTGTTCGGGCACTGATCACGTGTTTATCAGGCAGTGCTCAGTGACTGACAGGCGCTGATCAGGGGACTGTGCACGCACTGATCAGGTGGCTGATCAGGAACTGACCACCTGACTGCGCATGCAGTGATCACGTGGCTGGTCGTTCACTGATCACGTGTTTATCATACGGTGATCACGTGACTGAGAGGCGCTGATCACGTGACTGTGCCGTCAGTGATCACGTGGCTGAGCATGCACTGATATCGTGACTGAGCATGCACTGATCATGTGCCGGGAGCCGGGGAGGCATTCCACTCTGGACAAAGGTCATGAGGAAGGAGGCTCGGCATACGCAAATGCGGGATCGAGCCTCAGGATTCCACCCGGATATTCTCGAGCATCTTCCCCCCAAAAAAACCAGAGTCTGCCTACTGTATTGCTTTGTGCTCTCACCTCTGATTTCACTGGGGGCTGTCCCCCACCACCATCTCGCTCTCTCTGTCAAAGAGTTAACTTACAGCTCCAATTCATAAAGTTCCTTGTCATTCTTCCCTTTAACTTCCAGCTGAGTCTCCATCTGGAGCGCGGAACCCACCACGCTCACTAATTATGCCTGGGCTGCTAAGACCCACTCGAGAAGGTGTCTAGGGTGAGGCACCTTTCGCTATTCGAGAGGGCGCCTGCGGCCTACGTAAGTGGTGCAAACTTCTTGTCTTGAAGTTTGATTGGTCTTCCGCGTAAACCAAGCTACTCAGTCTCTTTTCTCCACCGAATTTTCCTACTGAGCTCTCCTCATACTATTATTCTTGACATCTCTGATTAGCATATAAATAGTCGCCTAGGCCATCTCTCCTTCGAATACCCTGGATCAGTTGGGGCTGGTCCCCGGCAGGTGGCGACCGAACAGGGACCTCAGGAGGCGATACTCAAAGAGCTGAGCAGACACGAACCACGCAATCAGCAGGCAATAAGCATGGAGCTCAGCAGTGACGAATCATGCTGCTCAACTGGCAATAATCAAGCACGTGACCAGGCAGGAATCACGCAGCTCAGCTGGCAATTGTCAAGCAGATGAGCCGACAGGAATCACGCAGCTCAGATGGCAATTGTCATGCAGATGAGCCGGCAGGAATCACGCAGCTCAGCAGGCCCTGATCACGTGACTCTGCAGGCACTGATCACGTGGCTGATCAAGTACAGATCACGTGACTGAGCATGCACTGATCACGTGGCTATCATGCACTGATGACGTGACTGCGCATGCACTGATGACGTGGCTGATCAGGCACTGATCACATGGCTCATCATGCACTGATCACGTGTTTATCAGGCAATGATCAGTGACTGACAGGCGCTGATCATGGGACTGTGCACGCACTGATCACGTGGCTATCATGCACTGATCACGTGACTGCGCATGCACTGATGACGTGGCTGTTCGGGCACTGATCACGTGTTTATCAGGCAGTGATCAGTGACTGACAGGCGCTGATCAGGGGACTGTGCACGCACTGATCAGGTGGCTGATCAGGAACTGACCACCTGACTGCGCATGCAGTGATCACGTGGCTGGTCGTTCACTGATCACGTGTTTATCATACGGTGATCACGTGACTGAGAGGCGCTGATCACGTGACTGTGCCGTCAGTGATCACGTGGCTGAGCATGCACTGATATCGTGACTGAGCATGCACTGATCATGTGCCGGGAGCCGGGGAGGCATTCCACTCTGGACAAAGGTCATGAGGAAGGAGGCTCGGCATACGCAAATGCGGGATCGAGCCTCAGGAGTCCACCCGGATATTCTCGAGCATCTCCCCCAAAAAACCCAGAGTCTGCCTACTGTATTGCTTTGTGCTCTCACCTCTGATTTCACTGGGGGCTGTCCCCCACCACCATCTCGCTCTCTCTGTCAAAGAGTTAACTTACAGCTCCAATTCATAAAGTTCCTTGTCATTCTTCCCTTTAACTTCCAGCTGAGTCTCCATCTGGAGCGCGGAACCCACCACGCTCACTAATTATGCCTGGGCTGCTAAGACCCACTCGAGAAGGTGTCTAGGGTGAGGCACCTTTCGCTATTCGAGAGGGCGCCTGCGGCCTACGTAAGTGGTGCAAACTTCTTGTCTTGAAGTTTGATTGGTCTTCCGCGTAAACCAAGCTACTCAGTCTCTTTTCTCCACCGAATTTTCCTACTGAGCTCTCCTCATACTATTATTCTTGACATCTCTGATTAGCATATAAATAGTCGCCTAGGCCATCTCTCCTTCGAATACCCTGGATCAGTTGGGGCTGGTCCCCGGCAGGTGGCGACCGAACAGGGACCTCAGGAGGCGATACTCAAAGAGCTGAGCAGACACGAACCACGCAATCAGCAGGCAATAAGCATGGAGCTCAGCAGTGACGAATCATGCTGCTCAACTGGCAATAATCAAGCACGTGACCAGGCAGGAATCACGCAGCTCAGCTGGCAATTGTCAAGCAGATGAGCCGACAGGAATCACGCAGCTCAGATGGCAATTGTCATGCAGATGAGCCGGCAGGAATCACGCAGCTCAGCAGGCCCTGATCACGTGACTCTGCAGGCACTGATCACGTGGCTGATCAAGTCCAGATCACGTGACTGAGCATGCACTGATCACGTGGCTATCATGCACTGATGACGTGACTGCGCATGCACTGATGACGTGGCTGATCAGGCACTGATCACATGGCTCATCATGCACTGATCACGTGTTTATCAGGCAATGATCAGTGACTGACAGGCGCTGATCATGGGACTGTGCACGCACTGATCACGTGGCTATCATGCACTGATCACGTGACTGCGCATGCACTGATGACGTGGCTGTTCGGGCACTGATCACGTGTTTATCAGGCAGTGATCAGTGACTGACAGGCGCTGATCAGGGGACTGTGCACGCACTGATCAGGTGGCTGATCAGGAACTGACCACCTGACTGCGCATGCAGTGATCACGTGGCTGGTCGTTCACTGATCACGTGTTTATCATACGGTGATCACGTGACTGAGAGGCGCTGATCACGTGACTGTGCCGTCAGTGATCACGTGGCTGAGCAGGCACTGATATCGTGACTGAGCATGCACTGATCATGTGCCGGGAGCCGGGGAGGCATTCCACTCTGGACAAAGGTCATGAGGAAGGAGGCTCGGCATACGCAAATGCGGGATCGAGCCTCAGGAGTCCACCCGGATATTCTCGAGCATCTCCCCCAAAAAAACCAGAGTCTGCCTACTGTATTGCTTTGTGCTCTCACCTCTGATTTCACTGGGGGCTGTCCCCCACCACCATCTCGCTCTCTCTGTCAAAGAGTTAACTTACAGCTCCAATTCATAAAGTTCCTTGTCATTCTTCCCTTTAACTTCCAGCTGAGTCTCCATCTGGAGCGCGGAACCCACCACGCTCACTAATTATGCCTGGGCTGCTAAGACCCACTCGAGAAGGTGTCTAGGGTGAGGCACCTTTCGCTATTCGAGAGGGCGCCTGCGGCCTACGTAAGTGGTGCAAACTTCTTGTCTTGAAGTTTGATTGGTCTTCCGCGTAAACCAAGCTACTCAGTCTCTTTTCTCCACCGAATTTTCCTACTGAGCTCTCCTCATACTATTATTCTTGACATCTCTGATTAGCATATAAATAGTCGCCTAGGCCATCTCTCCTTCGAATACCCTGGATCAGTTGGGGCTGGTCCCCGGCAGGTGGCGACCGAACAGGGACCTCAGGAGGCGATACTCAAAGAGCTGAGCAGACACGAACCACGCAATCAGCAGGCAATAAGCATGGAGCTCAGCAGTGACGAATCATGCTGCTCAACTGGCAATAATCAAGCACGTGACCAGGCAGGAATCACGCAGCTCAGCTGGCAATTGTCAAGCAGATGAGCCGACAGGAATCACGCAGCTCAGATGGCAATTGTCATGCAGATGAGCCGGCAGGAATCACGCAGCTCAGCAGGCCCTGATCACGTGACTCTGCAGGCACTGATCACGTGGCTGATCAAGTCCAGATCACGTGACTGAGCATGCACTGATCACGTGGCTATCATGCACTGATGACGTGACTGCGCATGCACTGATGACGTGGCTGATCAGGCACTGATCACATGGCTCATCATGCACTGATCACGTGTTTATCAGGCAATGATCAGTGACTGACAGGCGCTGATCATGGGACTGTGCACGCACTGATCACGTGGCTATCATGCACTGATCACGTGACTGCGCATGCACTGATGACGTGGCTGTTCGGGCACTGATCACGTGTTTATCAGGCAGTGATCAGTGACTGACAGGCGCTGATCAGGGGACTGTGCACGCACTGATCAGGTGGCTGATCAGGAACTGACCACCTGACTGCGCATGCAGTGATCACGTGGCTGGTCGTTCACTGATCACGTGTTTATCATACGGTGATCACGTGACTGAGAGGCGCTGATCACGTGACTGTGCCGTCAGTGATCACGTGGCTGAGCATGCACTGATATCGTGACTGAGCATGCACTGATCATGTGCCGGGAGCCGGGGAGGCATTCCACTCTGGACAAAGGTCATGAGGAAGGAGGCTCGGCATACGCAAATGCGGGATCGAGCCTCAGGAGTCCACCCGGATATTCTCGAGCATCTCCCCCAAAAAAACCAGAGTCTGCCTACTGTATTGCTTTGTGCTCTCACCTCTGATTTCACTGGGGGCTGTCCCCCACCACCATCTCGCTCTCTCTGTCAAAGAGTTAACTTACAGCTCCAATTCATAAAGTTCCTTGTCATTCTTCCCTTTAACTTCCAGCTGAGTCTCCATCTGGAGCGCGGAACCCACCACGCTCACTAATTATGCCTGGGCTGCTAAGACCCACTCGAGAAGGTGTCTAGGGTGAGGCACCTTTCGCTATTCGAGAGGGCGCCTGCGGCCTACGTAAGTGGTGCAAACTTCTTGTCTTGAAGTTTGATTGGTCTTCCGCGTAAACCAAGCTACTCAGTCTCTTTTCTCCACCGAATTTTCCTACTGAGCTCTCCTCATACTATTATTCTTGACATCTCTGATTAGCATATAAATAGTCGCCTAGGCCATCTCTCCTTCGAATACCCTGGATCAGTTGGGGCTGGTCCCCGGCAGGTGGCGACCGAACAGGGACCTCAGGAGGCGATACTCAAAGAGCTGAGCAGACACGAACCACGCAATCAGCAGGCAATAAGCATGGAGCTCAGCAGTGACGAATCATGCTGCTCAACTGGCAATAATCAAGCACGTGACCAGGCAGGAATCACGCAGCTCAGCTGGCAATTGTCAAGCAGATGAGCCGACAGGAATCACGCAGCTCAGATGGCAATTGTCATGCAGATGAGCCGGCAGGAATCACGCAGCTCAGCAGGCCCTGATCACGTGACTCTGCAGGCACTGATCACCTGGCTGATCAAGTACAGATCACGTGACTGAGCATGCACTGATCACGTGGCTATCATGCACTGATGACGTGACTGCGCATGCACTGATGACGTGGCTGATCAGGCACTGATCACATGGCTCATCATGCACTGATCACGTGTTTATCAGGCAATGATCAGTGACTGACAGGCGCTGATCATGGGACTGTGCACGCACTGATCACGTGGCTATCATGCACTGATCACGTGACTGCGCATGCACTGATGACGTGGCTGTTCGGGCACTGATCACGTGTTTATCAGGCAGTGATCAGTGACTGACAGGCGCTGATCAGGGGACTGTGCACGCACTGATCAGGTGGCTGATCAGGAACTGACCACCTGACTGCGCATGCAGTGATCACGTGGCTGGTCGTTCACTGATCACGTGTTTATCATACGGTGATCACGTGACTGAGAGGCGCTGATCACGTGACTGTGCCGTCAGTGATCACGTGGCTGAGCATGCACTGATATCGTGACTGAGCATGCACTGATCATGTGCCGGGAGCCGGGGAGGCATTCCACTCTGGACAAAGGTCATGAGGAAGGAGGCTCGGCATACGCAAATGCGGGATCGAGCCTCAGGAGTCCACCCGGATATTTTCGAGCATCTCCCCCCAAAAAACCCAGAGTCTGCCTACTGTATTGCTTTGTGCTCTCACCTCTGATTTCACTGGGGGCTGTCCCCCACCACCATCTCGCTCTCTCTGTCAAAGAGTTAACTTACAGCTCCAATTCATAAAGTTCCTTGTCATTCTTCCCTTTAACTTCCAGCTGAGTCTCCATCTGGAGCGCGGAACCCACCACGCTCACTAATTATGCCTGGGCTGCTAAGACCCACTCGAGAAGGTGTCTAGGGTGAGGCACCTTTCGCTATTCGAGAGGGCGCCTGCGGCCTACGTAAGTGGTGCAAACTTCTTGTCTTGAAGTTTGATTGGTCTTCCGCGTAAACCAAGCTACTCAGTCTCTTTTCTCCACCGAATTTTCCTACTGAGCTCTCCTCATACTATTATTCTTGACATCTCTGATTAGCATATAAATAGTCGCCTAGGCCATCTCTCCTTCGAATACCCTGGATCAGTTGGGGCTGGTCCCCGGCAGGTGGCGACCGAACAGGGACCTCAGGAGGCGATACTCAAAGAGCTGAGCAGACACGAACCACGAAATCAGCAGGCAATAAGCATGGAGCTCAGCAGTGACGAATCATGCTGCTCAACTGGCAATAATCAAGCACGTGACCAGGCAGGAATCACGCAGCTCAGCTGGCAATTGTCAAGCAGATGAGCCGACAGGAATCACGCAGCTCAGATGGCAATTGTCATGCAGATGAGCCGGCAGGAATCACGCAGCTCAGCAGGCCCTGATCACGTGACTCTGCAGGCACTGATCACCTGGCTGATCAAGTACAGATCACGTGACTGAGCATGCACTGATCACGTGGCTATCATGCACTGAAGACGTGACTGCGCATGCACTGATGACGTGGCTGATCAGGCACTGATCACATGGCTCATCATGCACTGATCACGTGTTTATCAGGCAATGATCAGTGACTGACAGGCGCTGATCATGGGACTGTGCACGCACTGATCACGTGGCTATCATGCACTGATCACGTGACTGGGCATGCACTGATGATGTGGCTGTTCGGGCACTGATCACGTGTTTATCAGGCAGTGATCAGTGACTGACAGGCGCTGATCAGGGGACTGTGCACGCACTGATCAGGTGGCTGATCAGGAACTGACCACCTGACTGCGCATGCAGTGATCACGTGGCTGGTCGTTCACTGATCACGTGTTTATCATACGGTGATCACGTGACTGAGAGGCGCTGATCACGTGACTGTGCCGTCAGTGATCACGTGGCTGAGCATGCACTGATATCGTGACTGAGCATGCACTGATCATGTGCCGGGGGCCGGGGAGGCATTCCACTCTGGACAAAGGTCATGAGGAAGGAGGCTCGGCATACGCAAATGCGGGATCGAGCCTCAGGAGTCCACCCGGATATTTTCGAGCATCTCCCCCCGAAAAAACCCAGAGTCTGCCTACTGTATTGCTTTGTGCTCTCACCTCTGATTTCACTGGGGGCAGTCCCCCACCACCATCTCGCTCTCTCTGTGTCATAGAGTTAACTTACAGCTCCAATTCATAAAGTTCCTTGTCATTCTTGCCTTTAACTTCCAGCTGAGTCTCCATCTGGAGCGCGGAACCCACCACGCTCACTAATTATGCCTGGGCTGCTAAGACCCACTCGAGAAGGTGTCTAGGGTGAGGCACCTTTCGCTATTCGAGAGGGCGCCTGCGGCCTACGTAAGTGGTGCAAACTTCTTGTCTTGAAGTTTGATTGGTCTTCCGCGTAAACCAAGCTACTCAGTCTCTTTTCTCCACCGAATTTTCCTACTGAGCTCTCCTCATACTATTATTCTTGACATCTCTGATTAGCATATAAATAGTCGCCTAGGCCATCTCTCCTTCGAATACCCTGGATCAGTTGGGGCTGGTCCCCGGCAGGTGGCGACCGAACAGGGACCTCAGGAGGCGATACTCAAAGAGCTGAGCAGACACGAACCACGCAATCAGCAGGCAATAAGCATGGAGCTCAGCAGTGACGAATCATGCTGCTCAACTGGCAATAATCAAGCACGTGACCAGGCAGGAATCACGCAGCTCAGCTGGCAATTGTCAAGCAGATGAGCCGACAGGAATCACGCAGCTCAGATGGCAATTGTCATGCAGATGAGCCGGCAGGAATCACGCAGCTCAGCAGGCCCTGATCACGTGACTCTGAAGGCACTGATCACGTGGCTGATCAAGTCCAGATCACGTGACTGAGCATGCACTGATCACGTGGCTATCATGCACTGAAGATGTGACTGCGCATGCACTGATGACGTGGCTGATCAGGCACTGATCACATGGCTCATCATGCACTGATCACGTGTTTATCAGGCAATGATCAGTGACTGACAGGCGCTGATCATGGGACTGTGCACGCACTGATCACGTGGCTATCATGCACTGATCACGTGACTGCGCATGCACTGATGACGTGGCTGTTCGGGCACTGATCACGTGTTTATCAGGCAGTGATCAGTGACTGACAGGCGCTGATCAGGGGACTGTACACGCACTGATCAGGTGGCTGATCAGGAACTGACCACCTGACTGCGCATGCAGTGATCACGTGGCTGGTCGTTCACTGATCACGTGTTTATCATACGGTGATCACGGGACTGAGAGGCGCTGATCACGTGACTGTGCCGTCAGTGATCACGTGGCTGAGCAGGCACTGATATCGTGACTGAGCATGCACTGATCATGTGCCGGGAGCCGGGGAGGCATTCCACTCTGGACAAAGGTCATGAGGAAGGAGGCTCGGCATACGCAAATGCGGGATCGAGCCTCAGGAGTCCACCCGGATATTCTCGAGCATCTCCCCCCAAAAACCAGAGTCTGCCTACTGTATTGCTTTGTGCTCTCACCTCTGATTTCACTGGGGGCTGTCCCCCACCACCATCTCGCTCTCTCTGTCAAAGAGTTAACTTACAGCTCCAATTCATAAAGTTCCTTGTCATTCTTCCCTTTAACTTCCAGCTGAGTCTCCATCTGGAGCGCGGAACCCACCACGCTCACTAATTATGCCTGGGCTGCTAAGACCCACTCGAGAAGGTGTCTAGGGTGAGGCACCTTTCGCTATTCGAGAGGGCACCTGCGGCCTACGTAAGTGGTGCAAACTTCTTGTCTTGAAGTTTGATTGGTCTTCCGCGTAAACCACGCTACTCAGTCTCTTTTCTCCACCGAATTTTCCTACTGAGCTCTCCTCATACTATTATTCTTGACATCTCTGATTAGCATATAAATAGTCGCCTAGGCCATCTCTCCTTCGAATACCCTGGATCAGTTGGGGCTGGTCCCCGGCAGGTGGCGACCGAACAGGGACCTCAGGAGGCGATACTCAAAGAGCTGAGCAGACACGAACCACGCAATCAGCAGGCAATAAGCATGGAGCTCAGCAGTGACGAATCATGCTGCTCAACTGGCAATAATCAAGCACGTGACCAGGCAGGAATCACGCAGCTCAGCTGGCAATTGTCAAGCAGATGAGCCGACAGGAATCACGCAGCTCAGATGGCAATTGTCATGCAGATGAGCCGGCAGGAATCACGCAGCTCAGCAGGCCCTGATCACGTGATTCTGCAGGCACTGATCACCTGGCTGATCAAGTACAGATCACGTGACTGAGCATGCACTGATCACGTGGCTATCATGCACTGATGACGTGACTGCGCATGCACTGATGACGTGGCTGATCAGGCACTGATCACATGGCTCATCATGCACTGATCACGTGTTTATCAGGCAATGATCAGTGACTGACACGCGCTGATCATGGGACTGTGCACGCACTGATCACGTGGCTATCATGCACTGATCACGTGACTGCGCATGCACTGATGACGTGGCTGTTCGGGCACTGATCACGTGTTTATCAGGCAGTGATCAGTGACTGACAGGCGCTGATCAGGGGACTGTGCACGCACTGATCAGGTGGCTGATCAGGAACTGACCACCTGACTGCGCATGCAGTGATCACGTGGCTGGTCGTTCACTGATCACGTGTTTATCATACGGTGATCACGTGACTGAGAGGCGCTGATCACGTGACTGTGCCGTCAGTGATCACGTGGCTGAGCAGGCACTGATATCGTGACTGAGCATGCACTGATCATGTGCCGGGAGCCGGGGAGGCATTCCACTCTGGACAAAGGTCATGAGGAAGGAGGCTCGGCATACGCAAATGCGGGATCGAGCCTCAGGAGTCCACCCGGATATTCTCGAGCATCTCCCCCCCAAAAAAACCAGAGTCTGCCTACTGTATTGCTTTGTGCTCTCACCTCTGATTACACTGGGGGCTGTCCCCCACCACCATCTCGCTCTCTCTGTCAAAGAGTTAACTTACAGCTCCAATTCATAAAGTTCCTTGTCATTCTTCCCTTTAACTTCCAGCTGAGTCTCCATCTGGAGCGCGGAACCCACCACGCTCACTAATTATGCCTGGGCTGCTAAGACCCACTCGAGAAGGTGTCTAGGGTGAGGCACCTTTCGCTATTCGAGAGGGCGCCTGCGGCCTACGTAAGTGGTGCAAACTTCTTGTCTTGAAGTTTGATTGGTCTTCCGCGTAAACCAAGCTACTCAGTCTCTTTTCTCCACCGAATTTTCCTACTGAGCTCTCCTCATACTATTATTCTTGACATCTCTGATTAGCATATAAATAGTCGCCTAGGCCATCTCTCCTTCGAATACCCTGGATCAGTTGGGGCTGGTCCCCGGCAGGTGGCGACCGAACAGGGACCTCAGGGGGCGATACTCAAAGAGCTGAGCAGACACGAACCACGCAATCAGCAGGCAATAAGCATGGAGCTCAGCAGTGACGAATCATGCTGCTCAACTGGCAATAATCAAGCACGTGACCAGGCAGGAATCACGCAGCTCAGCTGGCAATTGTCAAGCAGATGAGCCGACAGGAATCACGCAGCTCAGATGGCAATTGTCATGCAGATGAGCCGGCAGGAATCACGCAACTCAGCAGGCCCTGATCACGTGACTCTGCAGGCACTGATCACCTGGCTGATCAAGTACAGATCACGTGACTGAGCATGCACTGATCACGTGGCTATCATGCACTGATGACGTGACTGCGCATGCACTGATGACGTGGCTGATCAGGCACTGATCACATGGCTCATCATGCACTGATCACGTGTTTATCAGGCAATGATCAGTGACTGACAGGCGCTGATCATGGGACTGTGCACGCACTGATCACGTGGCTATCATGCACTGATCACGTGACTGCGCATGCACTGATGACGTGGCTGTTCGGGCACTGATCTCGTTTCTATCATGCACGGTTCACATGGCTGATCATGCAATGATCACGTGTCTATCATGCTGTGCTCACGTGACTGATCCTGTAATGATCACGTAGCTTACATGTACTGGTCACGTGCCTGATCATGCAATGGTAATGTAATTGATCATGCACTGATCACGTGGATAAACATACACTGATCATGTGACAGATCATGCAGTGATCACGCGGCTATGATGCACTGCTCACGTGGCTGATCATGCAATGATCACGTAGCTACCATGTACTGGTCACGTGAGTGATCATACACTGATCACATAATTGATCATACACTGATCAGGTGACTTATCATGCACTGTTCACGTGACTGATCATGCACTGATCACGTGACTGATCAGGCACTGATCTCGTTTCTATCATGCACGGTTCACATGGCTGATCATGCAATGATCACGTAGCTACCATGTACTGGTCACGTGACTCTCATGCACTGGTCACGTAATTGATCATGCACTGATCACGTGGCTGATCATGCACTGATCCCGTGACTGATCATGCACTGCTCCCCTGGCTGGTCATGCAATGATCACGTAGCTACCATATACTAGTCACGCGACTGATCATGCACAGATCACGTAAATGATCATGCACTGTTCCCGTGACTGATCATGTACAGATCACGTGACTGATCATGCACTGATCACGTGGCTATCATGGTCTCCTCACGTGGGTGATCATGCAATGATCACGTAGCAACCATGTACTGGTCACCTGACTGATCATGCACTGATCATGTAATTAATCCAGCACTGATCACGTGGCTCATCATGCACTGATCACGTGACTGATCATGCACTGATCACGTGGCTATAATGCCCTGATTACGTGGCTGTTCATACACTTTTCACGTGTCTGGTCATGCACAGATCACGTGACTAATCATGAACTTATCCCGTGGCTATAATGCAATGATCACGTGGCTGATCATACACTGTTCAAGTTCCTGATCATGCACAGATCACGTGACTAATCGTGAACTTAACACGTGGCTATAATTCACTGATCACGTGAATATCATGCACTGATTACGTGCTTGTCAGGCACAGATCACGTGACTAACCATGAACTGATCACGTAGGTATCATGCACTGATCACGTGGCTGATCATACACTGTTCACGTGTCTGATCATGCACTGATCACTTGGCTGATCATACACTGCTCACGTAGCTGATCATGCACTAATCACGTGTCTATCATGCTGTGCTCACGTGATTGATCCTGTAATGATCACGTAGCTTACATGTACTGGTCACGTGCCTGATCATGCAATGGTAATGTAATTGATCATGCACTGATCACATGACTGATCATGTACTGATCACGTGATTGATCATGCACTGATCACGTGTGTATCATGCACTGCTTACGTGGCTGATCATACAATGTTCACATAGCTACCATGTACTGGTCACATGACTGATCATGCACTGATCACCTAATTGATCATACACTGATCAAGTGGCTGATCATACACTGATCACGTGACTGATCATGCACTCTTCACGAGACTCATCATGCACTGATCACGTGGCTATCATGCACTGATCACGTGGCTGATCATACACTGATCACGTGACTGATCATGCACTGTTCACGAGACTGATCATGCACTGATCATGTGGATATCATGCACTGATCACGTGTTTGATCATACACTGTTCACGTGTCTGACCATGCACTGCTCACGTGGCTGATCATACACTGTTCACGTAAGTGATCATGCACTGATCACGTGGATATCATGCACTGAACACGTGGCTGAACATGCACTGTTCACGTGGCTTACCACACACCTGTCACGTGACTGATCATGCACTGATCACGTGGCACTCATGCACTGATCACGTGGGTGATCATATTCTGCTCACGTAATGATCATGCACACATCAGGTGGCTATCATGCACTTCTCACCTGGCTGGTCATGCAATGTTCACGTAGCTACCATATATTGGTCACGTGACTGATCATGCACAGATCACGTAAATGATCATGCACTGTTCACGTGACTGATCATGTACTGATCACGTGACTGATCACGCACTGATCACGTGGCTATCATGCACTGCTCACGTGGCTGATCATGCAATGGTAACGTAGCAACCAGGTACTGGTCACGTGACTGATCATGCACTGATCACGTAATTAATCCTGCACTGATCACCTGACTCATCATGCACTGATCACGTGGCTGATCACACACGTATCACGTGACTGATCATGCACTGATCACGTGGTTATCATGCAGTGATCACGTGGCTATCATGCACGGATCACGTGGATATCATGCACGGATCACGTCGCTGATCACACACGTATCACGTGACTGATCATGCACTGATCACGTGGCTATCATGCACTGATCACGTGGCTATCATGCACTGATCACGTGGCTGATCATGCAATGATCACGTAGCTACCATGTACTGGTCACGTGACTGATCTTGCACTGATCACGTAATTGATCATGCACTGATCACGTGGCTATCATGCACTGAATACGTGGCTGAACATGCACTGTTCACGTGGCTGATCACACACCTGTCACGTGACATCATGCACTGATCACGTGGCATGCATGCACTGATCACTTGGCTAATCATACTCTGCTCACGTAACTCATCATGCACACATCACGTTTCTATCATGCACTGCTCACGTGGCTCATCACGGAATGATCACGTAGCTACCATATACTTATCACGTGACTGATCATGCACAGATCACGTCAATGATCATGCACTGTTCACGTGACTGATCATGTACTGATCACGTGACTGATCATGCACTGATCACGTGGCTGATCATGCACTGATCACGTAATTGATCATGCACTTATCATTTGGCTGATCATGCACTGATCACGTGGCTGATCATACACTGATCACGTGACTGATTATGCACTGATCACGTGACTGATCATGCACTGATCAAGTGGCTATCATGCACTGATCACTTGGCTGCTCATACACTGATCACATGACTGATCATGCACTGTTCACGTGACTGATCATGTACAGATCACGTGAATAATCATGAAGTGATCACGGGGCTATCCTGCACTGATCACGTGGATATCATGCACTGATCACGTGGCTGATCACACACGTATCACGTGACTGATCATGTAATGATCATGTGGCTATCATGCACTGATCACGTGGCTATCATGCACTGATCAGCTGGCTGATCATGCAATGATCACGTAGCTACCATGCACTGATCACGTGACTCTTCATGCACTGATCAGGTAATTGATCATGCACTGATCACGTGACTGATCATGCACAGATCACGTGAATGATCATGCCCAGATCACGTGACTGATCATGCACTGATCACGTGGCTATCATGCACTGCTCACGTGGCTGATCATGCAATGATCACGCAGCTACCATGTACTGGTCACATGACTGATCATGCACTGATCACATAATTGATCATGCACTGATCACCTGGCTTATCATGCATTGATCATGTGACTGAACATGTGCTGATCATGTTTGGTGTCACACACTGATCATGTGCCTCTGGATTCAATGAACATAGAGCTGAGTAGGCAGGAATCAGTCAGCAGGCTATAATCGTGGAACTCAGCTCTGAGAAATCATCCTTCTTAGCTGGCAATAATCAAGTAGATGAGCAGGCAGGGATTATGCAGCACAGGTGGCAATTGTCAAGGAGATGACAGGCAGAAATCGTGCAGCTCAGCTGGAAATTGTCAAGCAGATGAGCAGACAGTAATCACGCAGCTCAGCAGGCCCTGATCAGGTGACTGAGCATGCACTGTTCCCATGGCTTATCACACACTTATCACGTGACTGATCATGCACTGATCATGTGACTGATCATGCAATGATCGCGTAGCTATCTTGCACTGATCACTTGGCTGATCATACACTCATCACCGGACTGATCGTGCACTCATCACGGCGTTATCATGCATTGACTACATGACTCCACATGCACTGATCACGTGGATGATCATGCACTGATCACGTGACTGACCATGCACTGATCACGTAACTGATCATGCACTGATCACATGGCTGATCATGCACTGATCACGTGGCTATCATGCACTGCTCTCGTGGGTGATCTGGCAATGCTCACATAGCTACCATGTACTGCTCACGTGACTGATCATGCACTGATCACGTAATTGATCATGCACTGATCATGTGGCTGATCATGCACTGATCACGTGGCTATCATGCACTGATCACTTGGCTGGATATACAGTGATCACGTGCCTGGTCCTGCACTGATCACGTGGCTGATCATGCACTGATCACGTGACTGATCATTCACTGATCACATGGCTGATCATGCACTGATCACGTGGCTATCATGCACTGCGCACGTGGCTGATCTGGTAATGATCACGTAGCTACCATGTACTGGTCACGTGACTGATCATGCACTGATCACGTAATTGATCATGCACTGATCATGCACTGATCACGTGGCTGATCATACACTGATCACGTGACTGATCATGCACTGATCACGTGACTTATCATGCACTGATCACGTGGCTATCATGCACTGATCACTTGGCTGGACATACACTGATGACGTGCCTGGTCCTTCACTGATCACGTGGCTGATCATGCACTGATCACGTGACTGATCATGCACTGATCTCGTGTCTGATCTTGCACTGATCACGTGGCTATCATGCACTGCTCACGTGGCTGATCATGCGATGATCACGCAGCTACCATGTACTGGTCACATGACTGATCATGCACTGATCATGTGACTGATCATGCACTGATCACGTCGCTGATCATACACTGACCACCTGCCTGGTCATGCACAGATCACGTGACAAATCATGAACTGATCACATAGCTATCATGAAATGATCACCTGGCTGATCATGCACTGATCACGTGGCTGATCATGCACTGATACCGTGACTGAGCATGGACTGATCACATGACTATCATGTAGTGATCCCGTGACTTAATGACTCTGATCATGTGACTGATCATGCGCTGATCATGTTGGCTGTCATACACTGATCATTTGCCTCTGGAGGCAATAAACAAAGAGCTGAGTAGGCACGAATCAAACAGTCAGCAGGCAATAATCATGGAACTCAGGTGTGAGGAATCATGCTGCTCAGCTGGCAATAATCAAGCAGCTGAGCAGACAGGAATTACGCAGCACAGCTGGCAATTGTCAAGCAGATGACAGGCAGGAATCATGCAGCTCAGCTGGCAATTGTCAAGCAGATGAGCAGACAGTAATCACGCAGCTCAGCAGGCCCTTATCACGTAACTGAGCATGCACTATTCACGTGGCTGATCATACACTGATCACGTGATGATCATGCACTGATCATTTGGATATCATGCACTGATCACGTGGCTGATCATACACTGTTCACGTGTCTGACCATGCACTGATCACGTGGCTGATCATACACTGCTCAGGTAACTGATCATGCACTGATCACGTAGCTATCATTCACTGATCACGTGGCTGAACATGCACTGTTCACGTGGCTGATCACACACATGTCACGTGACATAACATGCACTGATCACGTGGCACTCATGCACTGATCACGTGGCTGATCATACTTTGCTCACGTAACTGATCATGCACACATCACGTGGCAATCATGCACTACTCACGTGGCTCGTCATGGAATGATCACGTAGCTACCATATACTGGTCACGTAACTGATCATGCACTGATCACGTGGATATCATGCACTGATCACGTGGCTGAACATGCACTGTTCACGTGGCTGATCACACACCTGTCACGTGACATAACATGCACTGATCACGTGGCACTCATGCACTCATCACGTGGCTGATCATACTCTGCTCACGTAACTGATCATGCACACATCACGTGGCTATCATGCACTTCTCACGTGGCTGATCATGCAATGATCACGTAGCAACCATGTACTGGTCACGTGACTGATCATGCACTGATCACGTAATTAATCCTGCACTGATCACCTGACTCATCATGCACTGATAACGTGGCTGATCACACACGTATCACGTGACTGATCATGCACTGATCACGTGGCTATCATGCACTAATCACGTAGCTGAACATGCACTGATCACGTGGCTGATCATGCACTGATCACATAGCTACCATGCACTGAATACGTGGCTGAACATGCACTGTTCACGTGGCTGATCACACACCTGTCACGTGACATATCATGCACTGATCACGTGGCACTCATGCACTGATCACGTGGCTGATCATACTCTGCTCACGTAACTCATCATGCACACATCATGTATCTATCATGCACTGCTCACGTGGCTCATCACGGAATGATCATGTAGCTACCATATACTGGTCACTTGACTGATCATGCACAGATCACGTAAATGATCATGCACTGTACACGTGAATGATCATGTACTGATCACATGATTGATCATGCACTGATCACGTGTGTATCATGCACTGCTTACGTGGCTGATCATACAATGTTCACATAGCTACCATGTACTGGTCACATGACTGATCATGCACTGATCACCTAATTGATCATGCACTGATCAAGTGGCTGTTCATACACTGATCACGTGACTGATCATGCACTCTTCACGAGACTCATCATGCACTGATCACGTGGCTATCATGCACTGATCACGTGGCTGATCATACACTGATCACGTGACTGATCATGCACTGTTCACGAGACTGATCATGCACTGATCATGTGGATATCATGCACTGATCACGTGTTTGATCATACACTGTTCACGTGTCTGACCATGCACTGCTCACGTGGCTGATCATACACTGTTCACGTAACTGATCATGCACTGATCACGTGGATATCATGCACTGAACACGTGGCTGAACATGCACTGTTCACGTGGCTTACCACACACCTGTCACGTGACTGATCATGTACTGATCACGTGGCACTCATGCACTGATCACGTGGCTGATCATACACTGTTCACGTGTCTGACCATGCACTGCTCACGTGGCTGATCATACACTGTTCACGTAACTGATCATGCACTGATCACGTGGATATCATGCAGAGATCACGTGGCTGAACATGCACTGTTCACGTGGCTGATCACACACCTGTCACGTGACTGATCATGCACTGATCACGTGGCACTCATGCACTGATCACGTGGGTGATCATATTCTGCTCACGTAATGATCATGCACACATCAGGTGGCTATCATGCACTTCTCACCTGGCTGGTCATGCAGTGTTCACGTAGCTAACATATACTGGTCACGTGACTGATCATGCACAGTTCACGTAAATGATCATGCAGTGTTCACGTGACTGATCATGTACTGATCACGTGACTGATCACGCACTGATCACGTGGCTATCATGCACTGCTCACGTGGCTGATCATGCAATGGTAACGTAGCAACCATGTACTGGTCACGTGACTGATCATGCACTGATCACATAATTAATCCTGCACTGATCACCTGACTCATCATGCACTGATCACGAGGCTGATCACACACGTATCACGTGACTGATCATGCACTGATCACGTGGTTATCATGCAGTGATCACGTGGTTATCATTAACTGATAACGTGGATTTCATGCACGGATCACGTCGCTGATCACACACGTATCACGTGACTGATCATGCACTGATCACGTGGTTATCATGCAGTGATCACGTGGCTATCATTCACTGATCACGTGGATTTCATGCCCGGATCACGTCGCTGATCACACACGTATCACGTGACTGATCATGCACTGATCACGTGGCTATCATGCACTGATCACGTGGCTATCATGCACTGATCACGTGGCTGATCATGCAATGATCACGTAGCTACCATGTGCTGGTCACGTGACTGATCATGCATGGATCATGTGGCTGATCATACACTGTTCACGTGTCTGACCATGCACTGATCACGTGGCTGATCATTCACTGCTCACGTAACTGATCAATCACTGATCACGTAATTGATCATGCACTGATCACGTAGCTGATCATGCAATGATCACGTAGCTACCATGTACTGGTCCCGTGTGATCATGAACTGATCACGTAATTGATCATGCACTTATCACGTGGCTGATCATGCACTGATCACGTGGCTATCATGCACTGCTCACGTGGCTGATCATGCAGTGATCACGCAGCTACCATGTACTGGTCACATGACTGATCATGCACTGATCACGTAATTGATCATGCACTGATAATGTGGCTGATCATGCAATGATCACGTGGCTGATCATACACTGATCACGTGACTGATCATGCACTGATCACGTGACTGATCATGCACTGATCACGGGACTGATCATGCACTGATAACCTGGCTGAACATGCACTGCTCACGGGACTGATCATGCACTGTTCACGAGACTCATCATGCACTGATCACGTGGATATCATGCACTGATCACATGTTTGATCATACACTGTACCCGTGTCTGGCCATGCACTGCTCACGTGGCTGATCATACACTGTTCACGTAACTGATCATGCACTGATCACGTGGATATCATGCACTGATCACGTGGCTGAACATGCACTGTTCACGTGGCTTACCACACACCTGTCACGTGACATATCATGCACTGATCACGTGGCACTCATGCACTGATCACGTGGCTGATCATACTCTGCTCACGTAACTGATCATGCACACATCACGTGGCTATCTTGCACTTCTCACCTGGCTGGTCATGCAATGTTCACGTAGCTACCATATACTGGTCACGTGACTGATCATGCTCAGATCACGTAAATGATCATGCACTGTTCAGTTGACTGATCATGAACTGATCACGTGACTTATCATGCACTGATCACGTGGCTATCATGCACTGCTCACGTGGTTGATCATGCAATGATCTCGTAGGAACCATCAACTGGTCACGTACTGATCATGCACTGATCACGTAATTAATCCTGCACTTATCACCTGACTCATCATGCACTGATCACGTGGCTGATCACACACGTATCACGTGACTGATCATGCACTGATCACGTGGCTATCATGCACTGATCACGTAGGTACCATGCACTGAATACGTGGCTGAACATGCACTGTTCATGTGGCTGATCACACACCTGTCACGTGACATATCATGCACTGATCACGTACTTGATCATGCACTGATCACCTGGCTTATCATGCATTGATCATGTGACTCATCATGTGCTGATCATGTTTGGTGTCATACACTGATCATGTGCCTCTGGAGGCAAAGAACACAGAGCTGAGAAGGCAGGAATCAGTCAGCAGGCAATAATCATGGAACTCAGCTCTGAGAAATCATGCTGCTCAGCTGGCAATAATCAAGTAGATGAGCAGGCAGGAATTACGCAGCACAGGTCGCAAATGTCAAGGAGATGACAGGCAGGAATCGTGCAGCTCAGGTGGCAATTGTCAAGCAGATGAGCAGACAGTAATCAGGCAGCTCAGCAGGCCCTGATCACGTGACTGAGCATGCACTGTTCACGTGGATGATCACACACCTATCATGTGACTGATCATGCAATTATCACGTGGCTCTCATGCACTGATCCCGTGACTGAGCATGCACTGATCACATAATTGTATGCACTGATCACGTGGCTATCATGCACTGATGACGTGGCTGATCATGCACTGATCATGTGACTGATCATGCACTGATCACGTATCTATCTTGCACTGATCACTTGGCTGATCATACACTCATCACGGGACTGATCATGCACTGATCACGGCGCTATCATGCATTGATTACATGACTCAACATGCACTGATCACCTGGATGATCATACACTGATCACGTGACTGATCATGCACTGATCACGTGACTGACCATGTACTGATCACGTGACTGATCATGCACTGATGAGTTTCCAATCATGCACTGATTACTTGGCTGATCATACACTGATCACATGACTGATAATGCACTGATCATCTGGCTATCGTGCACTCATTACCTGGGTATCATGCACTGATCACATGGTTGATCATACACTGATCACCAGACTGATCTTGCACTGATCACGTCTGTATCATGCACCGATCACCTGACTGCCCATGCACTGATCACGTGGATAAACATACACTGATCATGTGACAGATCATGAAGTGATCAAGCGGCTATCATGCACTGCTCACGTGGCTGATCATGCAATGATCACGTAGCTACCATGTACTGGTCACGTGAGTGATCATGCACTGATCACGTAATTGATCATACACTGATCAGGTGACTTATCATGCACTGTTCACGTGACTGATCATGCACTGATCACGTGACTGATCAGGCACTGATCTCGTTTCTATCATGCACGGTTCACATGGCTGATCATGCAATGATCACGTAGCTACCATGTACTGGTCACGTGACTATCATGCACTGGTCACGTAATTGATCATGCACTGATCACGGGGCTGATCATGCACTGATCACGTGACTGATCATGCACTGATCACGTGGCTGATCATGCAATTATCATGTAGCTACCATGTACTGGTCACGTGACTGATCATGCACTGATCACGTAATTGATCATGCACTGATCACGGGGCTGATCATGCACTAATCACGTGACTGGTCATGCACTGATCACGTGGCTGATCATGCACTGATCACGTGACTGATCATGCACACATCACGTGGCTATCATGCACTGCTCCCGTGGCTGGTCATGCAATGATCACGTACCTACCATATACTAGTCACGCGACTGATCATGCACAGATCACGTAAATGATCATGCACTGTTCCCGTGACTGATCATGTACAGATCACGTGACTGATCATGCACTGATCACGTGGCTATCATGGTCTCCTCACGTGGGTGATCATTCAATGATCACGTAGCAACCATGTACTGGTCACCTGACTGATCATGCACTGATCATGTAATTGATCCAGCACAGATCACGTGGCTCCTCATGCACTGATCACGGGACTGGTCATGCACTGATCACGTGGCTGATCATACACTTTTCACGTGCCTGGTCATGCACAGATCACGTGACTAATCATGAACTTATCCCGTGGCTATAATGCACTGATCACGTGGCTGATCATACACTGTTCAAGTTCCTGATCATGCACAGATCACGTGACTAATCATGAACTTAACACGTGGCTATAATTCACTGATCACGTGAATATCATGCACTGATTACGTGCTTGTCAGGCACAGATCACGTGACTAACCATGAACTGATCACGTAGGTATCATGCACTGATCACGTGGCTGATCATACACTGTTCACCTGTCTGATCATGCACTGATCACTTGGCTGATCATACACTGCTCACGTAGCTGATCATGCACTGATCACGTGTCTATCATGCTGTGCTCACGTGACTGATCCTGTAATGATCACGTAGCTTACATGTACTGGTCACGTGCCTGATCATGCAATGGTAATGTAATTGATCATGCACTGATAACGTGACTGATCATGTACTGATCACGTGATTGATCATGCACTGATCACGTGTGTATCATGCACTCCTTACGTGGCTGATCATACAATGTTCACATAGCTACCATGTACTGGTCACATGACTGATCATGCAATGATCACCTAATTGATCATGCACTGATCAAGTGGCTGATCATACACTGATCACGTGACTGATCATGCACTCTTCTCGAGACTCATCATGCACTGATCACGTGGCTATCATGCACTGATCACCTGGCTGATCATACACTGATCACGTGACTGATCATGCACTCTTCACGAGACTGATCATGCACTGATCATGTGGATATCATGCACTGATCACGTGTTTGATCATACACTGTTCACGTGTCTGACCATGCACTGCTCACGTGGCTATCATGCACTGATCACTTGGCTGGACATACACTGATCACGTGCCGGGTCATGCACTGATCCCGTTGCTGATCATGCACTGATCACGTGACCGATCACGCAGTGATCACGTGGCTATCATGCACTACTCATGCGGCTGATCAGGCAATGATCATGTAGCTACCATGTACAGGTCACGTGAATGATCATACACCCATCAGGTGACTGATCATGCACTGATCACGTGGCTATCATGCACTGATCACGAGCCTGATCATGCACTGATCACGTCTATATCATGCACTGATCACATGACTGCCCATGCACTGATCACGTGGGTGATCATACACTAATCATGTGACAGATTGTACACTGATCACGTGGCTGATCATGCACTGATACCGTGACTGAGCATGGACTGATCACATGACTATCATGTAGTGATCCCGTGACTTAATGACGCTGATCATGTGACTGATGATGCACTGATCATGTTTGCTATCATACACTGATCATGTGCCTCTGGAGGCAATAAACAAAGAGCTGAGTAGGCACGAATCAAACAGTCAGCAGGCAATAAACATGGAACTCAGCTGTGAGAAATCATGCTGCTCAGCTGGCAATTATCAAGCAGCTGAGCAGGCAGGAATTACGCAGCACAGCTGGCAATTGTCAAGCAGATGACAGGCAGGAATCGTGCAGCTCAGCTGGCAATTGTCAAGCAGATGAGCAGACAGTAATCACGCAGCTCAGCAGGCCCTGATCATGTGACTGAGCATGCACTGTTCACGTGGCTGATCATACACTGATCACGTGATTGATCATGCACTGATCACTTGGATATCATGCACTGATCACGTGGCTGATCATACACTGTTCACGTGTCTGACCATGCACTGATCACTTGGGTGATCATACACTGCTCTCGTAACTGATCATGCACTTATCACGTGGCTATCATGCACTGAATCCGTGGCTGAACATGCACTGTTCACGTGGCTGATCACACACCTGTCACGTGACATATCATGCTCTGATCACGTGGCACTCATGCACTGATCACGTGGCTGATCATACTCTGCTCACGTAACTCATCATGCACACATCACGTTTCTATCATGCACTGCTCACGTGGCTTGTCACGGAATGATTACGTAGCTACCATATACTGGTCACGTGACTGATCATGCACAGATCACGTCAATTATCATGCACTGTTCACGTGACTGATCATGTACTGATCACGTGACTGATCATGCACTGATCACGTGGCTGATCATGCACTGATCACGTAATTGATCATGCACTTATCATTTGGCTGATAATGCACTGATCACGTGGCTTATCATACACTGCTCTCGTAACTGATCATGCACTGATCACTTGGATATCATGCACTGATTACGTGGCTAATCATACACTGTTCACGTGTCTGACCATGCACTGATCAGTTGGCTGATCATACACTGCTCTCGTAACTGATCATGCACTGATCACGTGGCTATCATGCACTGAATACGTGGCTGAACATGCACTGCTCACGTGGCTGATCATGCAATGATCACGCAGCTACCATGTACTGGTCACATGACTGATCATGCACTGATCACGTAATTGATCATGCACTGATCATGTGGCTGATCATGCACTGATTACGTGACTGATCATGCACTGATCACGTGGCTATCATGCACTTATCACTTGGCTGGTCATACACTGATCTCGTGCCTGTTCATGCACAGATTACATGACTGATCATGCAGTGAACACGTGACTGATCATGCAATGATCACGTGGCTATCGTGCACTACTCACGTGGCTGATCATGCAATGATCATGTAGCTACCATGTACCGGTCAGGTGACTGATAATACACCCATTAGGTGACGGATCATGCACTGATCACGTCGCTGATCATACACTGACCACCTGCCTGGTCATGCACAGATCACGTGACAAATCATGAACTGATCACATAGCTATCATGAAATGATCACCTGGCTGATCATGCACTGATACCGTGACTGAGCATGGACTGATCACATGACTATCATGTAGTGATCACGTGACTTAATGGCGCTGATCATGTGACTGATGATGCGCTGATCATGTTTGCTATCATACACTGATCATGTGCCTCTGGAGGCAATAAACAAAGAGCTGAGTAGGCACGAATCAAACAGTCAGCAGGCAATAATCATGGAATTCAGCTGTGAGGAATCATGCTGCTCAGCTGGCAATAATCAAGCAGCTTAGCAGGCAGGAATTACGCAGCACAGCTGGCAATTGTCAAGCAGATGACAGGCAGGAATCATGCAGCTCAGCTGGCAATTTTCAAGCAGATAAGCAGACAGTAATCACGCAGCTCAGCAGGCCCTTATCACGTGACTGAGCATGCTCTATTCACGTGGCTGATCATACACTGTTCACGTGTCTGACCATGCACTGATCACGTGGCTGATCATACACTGCTCAGGTAACTGATCATGCACTGATCACGTGGCTGAACATGCACTGTTCACGTGGCTGATCTCACACCTGTCACGTGACATATCATGCACTGATCACGTGGTATGCATGCACTGATCACGTGGCTGATCACACTCTGCTCACGTAACTGATCATGCACACATCACGTGGCTATCATGCACTGCTCACGTGGCTCGTCATGGAATGATCACGTAGCTACCATATACTGGTCACGTGACTGATCATGCACAGATCACGTCAATGATCATGCACTGTTCAAGTGATTGATCATGGACTGATCACGTGACTGATCATGCACTGATCACGTGGCTATCATGCTCTGCTCACGTGGCTGATCATGCAAGGATCACGTAGCAACCATGTACTGGTCACGTGACTGATCATGCACTGATCACGTAATTGATCCTGCACTGATCACGTGGCTCATCA
Source organism: Bos javanicus (assembly GCF_032452875.1). Lineage (NCBI taxonomy): Eukaryota > Metazoa > Chordata > Mammalia > Artiodactyla > Bovidae > Bos > Bos javanicus. The sequence continues at coordinate 159,643 of NW_026894061.1, read as the reverse complement.
TGCACTGATCTCGTGGCTGATCACACATGTATCACGTGACTGATCATGCACTGATCACGTGGCTCTCATGCACTGATCATGTGGCTATCATGCACTGATCACGTAGCTATCATGCACTGATCACGTGGCTGATCACGCAATGATCACGTAGCTACCATGTACTGGTCATGTGACTGATCATGCACTGATCACCTAATTGATCCTGCACTGATCACATGGCTCATCACGTACTGATGCGGTGGCTGATCACACACGTATCACGTGACTGATCATGTACAGATCACGTAAATAAGCATGAACTGATCACGTGGCTATCCTGCACTGATCACGTGGATAACATGCACTGATCACGTGGCTGATCACACACGTATCACGTGACAGATCATGCACTGATCACGTGGCTATCATGCACTGATCACGTGGCTATCATGCACTGATCACGTGGCTGATCATGCAGTGATCAAGTAGCTACCATGCACTGATCAGGTAATTGATAATGCACTGATCACGTGACTGATCATGCACAGATCACGTGACTGATCATGCACAGATCACGTGACTGATCATGCACTGATCACGTAGCTACCATGCACTGCTCAGGTGGCTGGTCATGCAATGATCAAGTAGCTACAATGCACTGGTCACGAGACTGATCATGCACTGATCAGGTAATTGATCATGCACAGATCACGTGGCTGATCATGCACTGATACCGTGACTGAGCATGGACTGATCACATGACTATCATGTAGTGATCACGTTACTTAATGGTGCTGATCATGTGACTGATCATGCGCTGATCATGTTTGCTATCATACACTGATCATGTGCCTCTGGAGGCAATAAACAAAGAGCTGAGTAGGCACGAATCAAACAGTCAGCAGGCAATAATCAAGCAGCTGAGCAGGCAGGAATTACGCAGCACAGCTGGCAATTGTCAAGCAGATGGCAGGCAGGAATCGTGCAGCTCAGCTGACAATTGTCAAGCAGATGAGCAGACAGTAATCACGCAGCTCAGCAGGCCCTGGTCACGTGACTGAGCATGCACTGTTCACATGGCTGATCATACACTGATCACGTGATTGATCATGCATTGATCACTTGGATATCATGCACTGATCACGTGGCTGATCATACACTGTTCACGTGTCTGACCATGCACTGATCACGTGGCTGATCATACACTGCTCACGTAACTGATCATGCACTGATCACGTGGCTATCATGCACTGAATACGTGGCTGAACATGCATTGTTCACGTGGTTGATCACACACCTGTCACGTGACATATCATGCACTGATCACATGGCACGAATGCACTGATCACGTGGCTGATCATACTCTGCTCACGTTACTCATCATGCACACATCACGTTTCTATCATGCACTGCTCACGTGGCTGGTCACGGAATGATCACGTAGCTACCATATACTGGTCACGTGACTGATCATGCACAGATCACGTCAATGATCAGGCACTGTTCACGTGACTGATCATGTACTGATCACGTGACTGATCATGCACTGATCACATAGCTGATCATGCACTGATCACGTAATTGATCATGCACTTATCATTTGGCTGATCATGCACTGATCACGTGGCTGATCATACACTGATCACGTGACTGATCATGCACTGATCACGTGACTGATCATGCACTGATCACGTGGCTATCACGCACTGATCACTTGGCTGGTCATACACTGATCACATGACTGATCATGCACTGTTCACCTGACTGATCATGTACAGGTCACGTGAATAATCATGAAGTGATCACGTGGCTATCATGCACTGCTCACGTGGCTGATCATGCAATGATCACGCAGCTAACATGTACTGGTCACATGACTGATCATGCACTGATCACATAATTGATCATTCACTGATCACCTGGCTTATCATGCATTGATCATGTGACTGATCATGTGCTGATCATGTTTGGTGTCACACACTAATCATGTGCCTCTGGAGGCAATGAACATAGAGCTGAGTAGGCAGGAATCAGTCAGCAGTCTATAATCGTGGAATTCCGCTCTGAGAAATCATGCCGCTCTGCTGGCAATAGTCAAGTAGATGAGCAGGCAGGAATTACGCAGCACAGGTGGCAATTGTCAAGGAGATGACAGGCAGGAATCATGCAGCTCAGCTGGCAATTGTCAAGCAGATGAGCAGACAGTAATCACGCAGCTCAGCAGGCCCTGATCACGTGACTGAGCATGCACTGTTCACATGGCTTATCACACACCTATCACGTGACTGATCATGCACTGATCACGTGACTGATCATGCACTGTTCACGAGAGTGATCATGCACTGTTCACGTGGATATGATGCACTGATCACGTATTTGATCATACACTGTTCACGTGTCTGACCATGCACTGCTCACGTGGCTGATAATACACTGTTCACGTAACTGATCATGCACTGATCACGTGGATATCATGCACTGATCCCGTGGCTGAACATGCACTGTTCACGTGGCTTATCACACACCTGTCACGTGACTGATCATGCACTGATCGCGTGGCACTCATGCACTGATCACGTGGCTGATAATACTCTGCTCACGTAACTCATCATGCACACATCAGGTGGCTATCATGAACTTCTCACCTGCCTGGTCATGCAATGCTCACGGAGCTACCATATACTGGTCACGTGACTGATCATGCACAGATCACGTAGATGATCATGCACGGTTCAGGTGACTGATCATGTACTGATCACGTGGCTGATCATGCAATGATCACGTAGCTACCATGCACTGATCAGGTAATTGATCATGCACTGATCACGTGACTGATCATGCACAGATCACGTGACTGATCATGCACAGATCACGTGACTGATCATGCACTGATCACGTAGCTACCATGCACTGCTCAGGTGGCTGGTCATGCAATGATCACGTAGCTACCATGCACTGGTCACGAGATTGATCAGGCACTGATTAGGTAATTGATCATGCACTGATCACGTGACTGATCATGCAAAGATCACGTCACTGATCATGCACAGATCACGTGGCTGATCATGCACTGATACCGTGACTGAGCATGGACTGATCACATGACTATCATGTAGTGATCACGTGACTTAATGGCACTGATCATGTGACTGATCATGCGCTGATCATGTTTGCTATCATAAACTGATCATGTGCCTCTGGAGGCAATAAACAAAGAGCTGAGTAGGCACGAATCAAACAGTCAGCAGGCAATAATCATGGAACTCAGGTGTGAGGAATCATGCTGCTCAGCTGGCAATAATCAAGCAGCTGAGCAGGCAGGAATTACACAGCACAGCTGGCAATTGTCAAGCAGATGACAGGCAGGAATCGTGCAGCTCAGCTGACAATTGTCAAGCAGATGAGCAGACAGTAATCACGCAGCTCAGCAGGCCCTGGTCACGTGACTGAGCATGCACTGTTCACGTGGCTGATCATACACTGATCACGTGATTGATCATGCATTGATCACTTGGATATCATGCACTGATCACGTGGCTGATCATACACTGTTCACGTGTCTGACCATGCACTGATCACGTAGCTGATCATACACTGCTCACGTAACTGATCATGCACTGATCACGTGGCTATCATGCACTGAATACGTGGCTGAACATGCACTGTTCACGTGGCTGATCACACACCTGTCACGTGACATATCATGCACTGATGACGTGGCACGAATGCACTGATCACGTGGCTGATCATGCTCTGCTCACGTAACTCATCATGCACACATCACGTTTCTATCATGCACTGCTCACGTGGCTCGTCACGGAATGATCACGTAGCTACAATATACTGGTCACGTGACTGATCATGCACAGATCACGTCAATGATCAGGCACTGTTCACGTGACTCATCATGTACTGATCACGTGACTGATCATGCACTGATCACGTGGCTGATCATGCACTGATCACGTAATTGATCATGCACTTATCATTTGGCTGATCATGCACTGATCACGTGGCTGATCATACACTGATCACGTGACTGATCATGCACTGATCACGTGACTGATCATGCACTGATCACGTGGCTATCATGCACTGATCACTTGGCTGCTCATACACTGATCACATGATTGATCATGCACTGTTCACGTGACTGATCATGTACAGGTCACGTGACTGATCATTCACTGATCACGTGGCTATCATGCACTGCTCACATGGCTGATCATGCAATGATCACGCAGCTAACATGTACTGGTCACATGACTGATCATTCACTGATCACATAATTGATCATGCACTGATCACCTGGCTTATCATCCATTGATCATGTGACTGATCATGTGCTGATCATGTTTGGTGTCACACACTGATCATGTGCCTCTGGAGGCAATGAACATAGAGCTGAGTAGGCAGGAATCAGTCAGCAGGCTATAATCGTGGAACTCAGCTCTGAGAAATCATGCTGCTCAGCTGGCAATAGTCAAGTAGATGAGCAGGCAGGAATTACGCAGCACAGGTGGCAATTGTCAAGGAGATGACAGGAAGGAATCATGCAGTTCAGCTGGCAATTGTCAAGCAGATGAGCAGACAGTAATCACGCGGCTCAGCAGGCCCTGATCACGTGACTGAGCATGCACTGTTCACATGGCTTATCACACACCTATCACGTGACTGATCATGCACTGATCATGTGACTGATCATGCACTGATCACGTAGTTATCTTGCACTGATCACTTGGCTGATCATACACTCATCACGGGACTGATCGTACACTGATCACGGCGCTATCATACATTGACTACATGACTCCACATGCACTGATCACGTGGATGATCATGCACTGATCACGTGACTGACCATGCACTGATCACGTGACTGATCAGGCACTGATCACATGGCTGATCATGCACTGATCACGTGGCTATCATGCACTGCTCACATGGCTGATCTGGCAATGCTCACGTAGCTACCTTGTACTGGTCACATGACTGATCATGCACTGATCACGTAATTGATCATGCACTGATAATGTGGCTGATCATGCAATGATCACGTGGCTGATCATACACTGATCACGTGACTGATCATGCACTGATCACGTGACTGATCATGCACTGATCACGTGGCTATCATGCACTGATCACGTGGCTGACCATACACTGGTCACTTGGATATCATGCACTGATCACGTGGCTCATCATACACTGTTCACGTGTCTGACCATGCACTGATCACGTGGCTGATCATACACTTCTCACGTAACTGATCATGCACTGATCACGTGGCTATCATGCACTGAATACGTGGCTGAGCATGCACTGTTCACTTGGCTGATCACACACCTGTCATGTGACATATCATGCACTGATCACGTGGCTGATCATACTCTGCTCACGTAACTGATCATGCACACATCACGTGGCTATCATGCACTCCTCACGTGGTTCATCATGGAATGATCACAAAGCTACCATATACTGGTCACGTGACTGATCATGCACTGATCACGTGGCTATCATGCACAGATCACGTGGCTGGTCATACAATGATCATGTAGCTACCTTGTACTGGTCACGTGACTAATCATGCACTGATCACGTGGCTGATCATGCAATGATCACGCAGCTACCATGTACTGGTCACATGACTGATCATGCACTGATCACGTGGCTGATCATGCACTGATCACGTAATTGATCATGCACTGATCACATGGCTTATCATGCATTGATTATGTGATTCATCATGTGCTGATCATGTTTGGTGTCATACACTGATCATGTGCCTCTGGAGGCAATGAACAAAGAGCTGAGTAGGCAGGAATCAGTAGGCAATAATCATGGAACTCAGCTCTGAGAAATCATGCTGCTCAGCTGGCAATAATCAAGTAGATGAGCAGGCAGGAATTATGCAGCACAGGTGGCAATTGTCAAGGAGATGACAGGCAGGAATCGTACAGCTCAGCTGGCAATTGTCAAGCAGATGAGCAGACAGTAATCACACAGCTCAGCACGCCTTGATCACGTGACTGAGCATGCACTGTTCACGTCGCTGATCACACACCTATCACGTGAATGATCATGCACTGATCACGTGGCCCTCATGCACAGATCACGTGATTGCGCATGCACTGATCACGTAATTGTATGCACTGATCACGTGGCTATCATGCACTGATGACGTGGCTGATCATGCACTGATAATGTGACTGATCATGCACTGATCACGTAGCTATCTTGCACTGGTCACTTGGCTGATCATACATTCATCACGGGACTGATCGTGCACTGATTGCGGCACTATCATGCATTGACTACATGACTCCACATGCACTGATCACGTGCATGATCATGCACTGATCACGTGACTGATCAGGCACTGATCACCTGGCTATCATGCACTGATCATTTGGCTGGTCATACACTGATCATGTGCCTGGTCATGCACTGATCATGTGGCTGGTCATGCACTGCTCACGTGGCTGGTCATGCAATGATCACGTAGCTACCATATACTGGTCACTCGACTGATAATGCACAGATCACGTAAATGATCATGCACTGTTCCCGTGACTGATCATGTACTGATCACGTGACTGATCATGCACTGACCACGTGGCTATCATGCTCTCCTCACGTGGGTGATCATGCAATGAACACGTAGCAACCATGTACTGGTAACCTGACTGATCATGCACTGATCATGTAATTGATCCAGCACTGATCACGTGGCTCATCATGCACTGATCACGTGACAGTTCACCCACTGATCACTTGACTGATCATGCACTGATCACGTGGCTATAATGCCCTGAGTACGTGGCTGATCATACACTTTTCACGTTCCTGGTCATCACAGATTACGTGACTAATGATGAACTGATCACGGGGCTATAATTCACTGATCACGTGGATATCATGCAATGATTACGTGCCTGTCATGCACAGATCACGTGACTAATCATGAACTGATTACGTAGGTATCATGCACTGATCACGTGGCTGATCATACACTGTTCACGTGTCTGATCATGCACTGATCACGTGGCTGATCATACACTGCTCACGTAGCTGATCATGCACTGATCACGTGTCTATCATGCAGTGCTCACGTGGCTGATCCTGCATTGATCACGTAGCTTACATGTACTGGTCACGTGTCTGATCATGCAATGGTAACGTAATTGATCATGCACTGATCACGTGACTGATCATGTACTGATCACGTGATTGATCAGGCACTGATCACGTGTCTATCATGCACTGCTTACGTGGCTGATATTACAATGTTCACATAGCTACCATGTATGGTCACATGACTGATCATGCACTGATCACGTAATTGATCATGCACTGATCAAGTGGCTGATCATACACTGCTCACGTGACTGATCATGCACTCTTCACGAGACTCATCATGCACTGATCACGTGGCTATCATTCACTGATCACGTGGCTGATCATACACTGATCACGTGACTGATCATGCACTGTTCACGAGAGTGATCATGCACTGTTCACGTGGATATCATGCACTGATCACGTATTTGATCATACACTGTTCACGTGTCTGACCATGCACTGCTCACGTGGCTGATAATACACTGTTCACGTAACTGATCATGCACTGATCACGTGGATATCATGCACTGATCCCGTGGCTGAACATGCACTGTTCACGTGGCTTATCACACACCTGTCACGTGACTGATCATGCACTGATCGCGTGGCACTCATGCACTGATCACGTGGCTGATCATACTCTGCTCACGTAACTCATCATGCACACATCAGGTGGCTATCATGAACTTCTCACCTGGCTGGTCATGCAATGTTCACGGAGCTACCATATACTGGTCACGTGACTGATCATGCACAGATCACGTAAATGATTATGCACTCTTCACGTGACTGATCATGTACTGATCACGTGGCTGATCATGCAATGATCACGTAGCAACCATGTACTGGTCACGTGACTTATCATGCACTGATAACGTAATTAATCCTGCACTGATCACCTGACTTATCATGCACTGATCACGTGGCTGATCACACAGGTATCACGTGACTGATCATGCACTGATCACGTGGTTATCATACACTGATCACGTGGCTATCATTCACTGATCACGTGGATATCATGCACGGATCACGTGGCTGATCACACACGTATCACGTGACTGATCATGCACTGATCACGTGGCTGATCATGCAATGATCACGTAGCTACCATGTACTGGTCACGTGACTGATCTTGCACTGATCACGTAATTGATCATGCACTGATCACGTGACTGATCAAGCACTGATCCCTTGGCTATCATGCACTGTTAACGTAGCTGATCATGAAATGATCAGGCAGCTACAATGTACTGGTCACGTGACTGATCATGCACTGATCACTTGACTGATCATGCACTGATCAAGTGGCTATCATGCACTGATCACTTGGCTGGTCATACACTGATCACGCAGCTATCATGTACTTGTCACGTGACTGATCATCCACTGATCATGTGGCTGATCATGCACTGATCTCGTGACTGATCATGCACTGATCACGTGACTTATCATGCACTGATCACGTGGCTATCATGCACTGATCACATGGCTGGTCATACACTGATCACGTGCCTGGTCATGCACAGATTACATGACTGATCATGCACTCATCACGTCACTGATCATGCACTGATCACGTGGCTATCATGCACTGTTCACGTGGCTGATCATACACTGATCACCTGCCTGTTCATTCACAGATCACGTGACTAATCATGAAGTGATCACGTAGCAATCATTCACTGATCACCTGGCTGATCATGCACTGATCACGTGGCTATCATGCAATGATCACGTGGCTATCATGCACTGATCACGTGGCTGATCATGCACTGATACCGTGACTGAGCATGGACTGATCACATGACTATCATGTAGTGATCACGTGACTTAATGGCGCTGAATATGTGACTGATAATGCGCTGAGCATGTTTGCTATCATACACTGATCATGTGCCTCTGGAGGCAATAAACAAAGAGCTGAGTAGGCATGAATCAAACAGTCAGCAGGCAATAATCATGGAACTCAGCTGTGAGGAATCATGCTGCTCAGCTGGCAATAATCAAGCAGCTGAGCAGGCAGGAATTACACAGCACAGCTGGCAATTGTCAAGCAGATGACAGGCAGGAATCGTGCAGCTCAGCTGGCAATTGTCAAGCAGATGAGCAGACTAATGACGCAGCTCAACAGGCCCTGGTCACGTGACTGAGCATGCACTGTTCACCTGGCTGATCATACACTGATCACGTGATTGATCATGCACTGATCACTTGGATATCATGCACTGATCACGTGGCTCATCATACACTGTTCACGGGTCTGACCATGCATCGATCACGTGGCTGATCATACACTGCTCACGTAACTGATCATGCACAGATCACGTAATTGATCATGCACTTATCACGTGGCTGATCATGCAATGATCACGTAGCTACCATGTACTGGTCCCGAGAGTGATCATGCACTGATCACGTAATTGATCATGCACTGATCACGTGGCTGATCATGCACTGAACACGTGACTGATCATGCACTGATCACGTGACTGATCATGCACTGATCACGTGGCTATCATGCACTTCTCACGTGGCTGATCATGCAGTGATCACGTAATTGATCATGCACTGATCACCTGGCTTATCATGCATTCATCATGTGACTGATCATGTGCTGATTATGTTTGGTGTCACACAGTGATCATGTGCATCTGGAGGCAATGAACAAAAAGCTGAATAGGCAGGAATCAGTCATCAGGCTATAATCATGGAACTCAGCTCTGAGAAATCATGCTGCTCAGCTGGCAATAATCAAGTAGATGAGCAGGCAGGAATTATGCAGCACAGGTGGCAATTGTCAAGGAGATGACAGGCAGGAATCGTACATCTCAGCTGGCAATTGTCAAGCAGATGAGCAGACAGTAATCACGCAGCTCAGCAGGCCCTGATCACGTGACTGAGCATGCACTGTTCACGTCGCTGATCACACACCTATCACGTGAATGATCATGCACTGATCACGTAATTGTATGCACTGCTCACGTGGCTAACATGCACTGATGACGTGGCTGATCATGCACTGATCATGTGACTGATCATGCACTGATCACGTAGCTATCTTGCACTGATCACTTGGCTGATCATACACTCATCATGGGACTGATCGTGCACTGATTACGGCGCTATCATGCATTGACTACATGACTCCACATGCACTGATCACGTGATGATCATGCACTGATCACGTGACTGACCATGCACTGATCACGTGGCTGATTATGCACTGATCACGTGGCTGATCATGCACTGATCTCGTGGCTATCATGCACTACTCACGTGGCTGATCAGGCAATGATAACGCAGCTAACATGTACTGGTCACGTGACTGATCATCCACTGATCATGTAATTGATCATGCACTGGTCATGTGGCTGATCATGCACTGATCACGTGGCTGACCATGCACTGATCACGTGGCTATCATGCACTGATCACTTGGCTGGTCATACTTATCACGTGCCTCGTCATGCAGTGATCACGTGGCTGATCATGCACTGATCACGTGACTGATCATGCACTGATCACGTGGCTATCATGCACTGATCATGTGGCTATCATGCACAGATCACGTGGCTGATCATGCAATGATCACGTAGCTACCATGTACTGGTTACGTGACTGGTCATGCACTGATCACGTGGCTGATCATGCACTGATCACGTGACTGATCATGCACTGTTCACGAGAATCATCATGCACTGTTCACGTGTCTGACCATGCACTGCTCACGTGGCTGATCATACACTGTTCACGTAACTGATCATGCACTGATCACGTGGATATCATGCACTGATCACGTGGCTGAACATGCACTGTTCACGTGGCTTACACACACCTGTCACGTGACTGATCATGCACTGATCACGTGGCACTCATGCACTGATCACGTGGCTCGTCATACTCTGCTCACGTAACTGATCATGCACACATCACGTGGCTATCTTGCACTTCTCACCTGGCTGGTCATGCAATGTTCACGTAGCTACCACATACTGGTCACGTGACTGATCATGCTCAGATCACGTAAATGATCATGCACTGTTCAGTTGACTGATCATGTACTGATCACGTGACTAATCATGCACTGATCACGTGGCTATCATGCACTGCTCACGTGCCTGATCATGCAATGATCACCTAGCAACCATGTACTGGTCACGTGACTGATCATGCACTGATCACGTGATTAATCCTGCAGTGATCACCTAACTCATCATGCACTGATCACGTAGCTGATCACACACGTATCACGTGACTGATCATGCACTGATCACATGGCTATCATGCACTAATCACGTGGCTATCATTCACTGATCACGTGGATATCATGCACTGATCACGTGGCTGATCACACACGTATCACATGACTGATCATGCACTGATCATGGGGATATAATGCACTGCTCACGTGGCTGATCATACACTGCTCACGTAACTGATCATGCACTGATCACGTGGCTATCATGCACTGATCACGTGGCTGAACATGCACTGTTCACGTGGCTGATCACACACCTGTCACGTGACATATCATGCACTGATCACGTTGCACTCATGCACTGATCACCTGGCTGATCATACTCTGCTCAAGTAACTCATCATGCACACATCACGTTTCTATCATGCACTGCTCACGTGGCTCGTCATGGAATGATCACGTAGCTACCATATACTGGTCACGTGACTGATCAGGCACAGATCTCGTGAATGATCACGCACTGTTCTAGTGACAGATCATGTACTGATCACGTGACTGATCATGCACTGATCACGTGGCTGACCATGCACTGATCAGGTAATTGATCATGCACTTATCATTTGGCTGATCATGCACTGATCACGTGGCTGATCATGCACTGATCACGTGACTGATCATGCACTGATCACGTGAATGATCATGCACTGATCACGTGGCTATCATGCACTGATCACTTGGCTGGTCATACACTGATCACATGACTGATCATGCACTGTTCACGTGACTGATCATGTACTGATCACGTGACTGATCATGCACTGATCACGTAATTGATCATGCACTGATCACGTGGCTGATCAATCAATGATCACGTGACTGACCATGCACTGATCACGTGACTGATAATCCACTGATCAGTTGGCTATCATGCACTTAATACTTGGCTGAGCATACACTGATTACGTGACTGATAATGCACTGATCATCTGGCTATCGTGCACTCATTACCTGGTTATCGTGCACTGATCACGTGGTTGATCATACACTGATCACGAGACTGATCATGCACTGATCACGTCTATATCATGCACTGATCACATGACTGCCCATGCACTGATCACCCGGATGATCATACACTGATCATGCGACAGATCATACACTGATCACGTGGCTATCATGCACTGCTCACGCGGCTATTCATGCAATGATCACGTAGCTACCATGTACTGGTCACCAGAGTGATCATGCACTGATCACGTAATTGATCATGCACTGATCAGGTGACTTATCATGCACTGTTAACGTGAGTGATCATGCACTGATCACGTGACTGATCATGCACTGATCTCGTGGCTATCATGCACGGCTCATGTGGCTGATCCTGCAATGATCACCTAGCTACCATATACTGGTCACGTGACTGATCATGCACTGATCACGTAATTGATCATTCACTGATCATGTGGCTGATCATGCACTGATCACGTGGCTGATCATCCCCTGATCACGTGACTGATCATGCACTGATCACATGACTGATCATGCACTGATCACGTGGCTATCCTGCACTGATCACTTGGCTGGTCATACACTGATCACGTGCCTGGTCATGCACAGATTACATGACTGATCATGCAGTGAACATGTGACTGATCGTGCAATGATCACGTAGCTATCATGCACTACTCACGTGGCTGATCATGCAATGATCATGTAGCTACCATGTACCGGTCAGGTGACTGATCATACACCCATCAGGTGACAGATCATGCACTGATCACGTGGCTGATCATGCACTGATACCGTGACTGAGCATGTACTGATCACATGACTATCATGTAGTGATCACGTGACTTAATGGCACTGATCATGTGACTGATCTTGCGCTGATCATGTTTGCTATCATACACTGATCATGTGCCTCTGGAGGCAATAAACAAAGAGCTGAGTAGGCCCGAATCAAACAGTCAGCAGGCAATAATCATGGAACTCAGCTGTGAGGAATCATGCTGCTCAGCTGGCAATAATCAAGCAGCTGAGCATGCAGGAATTACGCAGCACAGCTGGCAATTGTCAAGCAGATGAGCAGACAGTAATCACGCAGCTCAGCAGGCCCTGATCACGTGACTGAGCATGCACTGTTCACGTGGCTGATCATACACTGATCACGTGATTGATCATGCACTGATCACTTGGATATCATGCACTGATCACGTGGCTGATCATACACTGTTCACGTGTCTGACCATGCACTGATCACGTGGCTATCATGCACTGATCACTAGACTGATCATGCACTGATCACGTCTATATCATGCACTGATCACATGACTGCCCATGCACTGATCACCCGGATGATCATACACTGATCATGCGACAGATCATGCACTGATCACGTGGCTATCATGCACTGCTCACGCGGCTATTCATGCAATGATCACGTAGCTACCATGTACTGGTCACATGAGTGATCATGCACTGATCACGTAATTGATCATGCACTGATCAGGTGACTTATCATGCACTGTTAACGTGAGTGATCATGCACTGATCACGTGACTGATCATGCACTGATCTCGTGGCTATCATGCACGGCTCATGTGGCTGATCATGCAATGATCACCTAGCTACCATATACTGGTCACATGACTTATCATGCACTGATCACATAATTGATCATGCACTGATCACCTGGCTTATCATGCATTGATCATGTGACTGATTATGTGCTGATCATGTTTGGTGTCACACACTGATCATGAGCCTCTGGAGGCAATGAACATAGAGCTGAGTAGGCAGGAATCAGTCATCAGGCTATAATCATGGAACTCAGCTCTGAGAAATCATGCTGCTCAGCTGGCAATAATCAAGTAGATGAGCAGGCAGGAATTATGCAGCACAGGTGGCAATTGTCAAGGAGATGACAGGCAGGAATCGTGCAGCTCAGCTGGAAATTGTCAAGCAGATGAGCAGACAGTAATCACGCAGCTCAGCAGGCCTTGATCACGTGACTGAGCACGCACTGTTCACATGGCTGATCACACTCCTATCACGTGACTGATCATGCACTGATCATGTGACTGATCATGCACTGATCACGTTGATATCTTGCACTGATCACTTGGCTGATCATACACTCATCACGGGACTTATCGTGCACTTATCACAGCGCTATCATGCTTTGACTACATGACTCCACATGCACTGATCACGTGGATGATCATGCACTGATCACGTGACTGACCATGCACTGATCACGTGACTGATCAGGCACTGATTACATGGCTGATCATGCATTGATCACGTGGCTATCATGCACTGCTCACGTGGCTGCTCAGGCAATGATCACGTAGCTACAATGTACTGGTCACGTGACTGATCATGCACTGATCACGTAATTGATCATGCACTGATCATGTGGCTGATCATGCACTGATCACGTGGCTGGGCATGCACTGATCACGTGGCTATCATGCACTGATGACGTGGCTGCGCATGCACTGATGACGTGGCTGATCAGGCACTGATCACATGGCTCATCATGCACTGATCACGTGTTTATCAGGCAATGATCAGTGACTGACAGGCGCTGATCATGGGACTGTGCACGCTGATCACGTGGCTATCATGCACTGATCACGAGACTGCGCATGCATTGATGACGTGGCTGTTCGGGCACTGATCACGTGTTTATCAGGCAGTGATCAGTGACTGACAGGCGCTGATCAGGGGACTGTGCACGCACTGATCAGGTGGCTGATCAGGAACTGACCACCTGACTGCGCATGCAGTGATCACGTGGCTGTTCGTTCACTGATCACGTGTTTATCCTACGGTGATCACGTGACTGAGAGGCGCTGATCACGTGACTGTGCCGCCAGTGATCACGTGGCTGAGCAGGCACTGATACCTTGACTGAGCATGCACTGATCATGTGCCGGGAGCCGGGGAGGCATTCCACTCTGGACAAAGGTCATGAGGAAGGAGGCTCGGCATACGCAAATGTGGGATCGAGCCTCAGGAGTCCACCCGGATATTTTCGAGCATCTCCCCCGAAAAAACCCAGAGTCTGCCTACTGTATTGCTTTGTGCTCTCACCTCTGATTTCACTGGGGGCTGTCCCCCACCACCATCTCGCTCTCTCTGTCAAAGAGTTAACTTACAGCTCCAATTCATAAAGTTCCTTGTCATTCTTCCCTTTAACTTCCAGCTGAGTCTCCATCTGGAGCGCGGAACCCACCACGCTCACTAATTATGCCTGGGCTGCTAAGACTCACTCGAGAAGGTGTCTAGGGTGAGGCACCTTTCGCTATTCGAGAGGGCACCTGCGGCCTACGTAAGTGGTGCAAACTTCTTGTCTTGAAGTTTGATTGGTCTTCCGCGTAAACCAAGCTACTCAGTCTCTTTTCTCCACCGAATTTTCCTACTGAGCTCTCCTCATACTATTATTCTTGACATCTCTGATTAGCATATAAATAGTCACCTAGGCCATCTCACCTTCGAATACCCTGGATCAGTTGGGGCTGGTCCCCGGCAGGTGGCGACCGAACAGAGACCTCAGGAGGCGATACTCAAAGAGCTGAGCAGACACGAACCACGCAATCAGCAGGCAATAAGCATGGAGCTCAGCAGTGACGAATCATGCTGCTCAACTGGCAATAATCAAGCACGTGAGCAGGCAGGAATCACGCAGCTCAGCTGGCAATTGTCAAGCAGATGAGCTGACAGGAATCACGCAGCTCAGATGGCAATTGTCATGCAGATGAGACGGCAGGAATCACGCAGCTCAGCAGGCCCTGATCACGTGACTCTGCAGGCACTGATCACGTGGCTGATCAAGTCCAGATCACGTGACTGAGCATGCACTGATCACGTGGCTATCATGCACTGATGACGTGACTGCGCATGCACTGATGACGTGGCTGATCACGCACTGATCACATGGCTCATCATGCACTGATCACGTGTTTATCAGGCAATGATCAGTGACTGAGAGGCGCTGATCATGGGACTGTGCACGCACTGATCACGTGGCTATCATGCGTTGATCACGTGACTGTGCATGCCCTGATGACGTGTCTGTTCGGGCACTGATCACGTGTTTATCAGGCAGTGATCAGTGACTGACAGGCGCTGATCAGGGGACTGTGCACGCACTGATCAGGTGGCTGATCAGGAACTGACCACCTGACTGCGCATGCAGTTATCACGTGGCTGGTCGTTCACTGATCACGTGTTTATCATACGGTGATCACGGGACTGAGAGGCGCTGATCACGTGACTGTGCCGTCAGTGATCACGTGGCTGAGCAGGCACTGATATCGTGCCTGAGCATGCACTGATCATGTGCCGGGAGCCGCGGAGGCATTCCACTCTGGACAAAGGTCATGAGGAAAGAGGCTCGGCATACGCAAATGCGGGATCGAGCCTCAGGAGTCCACCCGGATATTCTCGAGCATCTCCCCCCCAAAAAAACCAGAGTCTGCCTACTGTATTGCTTTGTGCTCTCACCTCTGATTTCACTGGGGGCTGTCCCCCACCATCTCGCTCTCTCTGTCAAAGAGTTAACTTACAGCTCCAATTCATAAAGTTCCTTGTCATACTTCCCTTTAACTTCCAGCTGAGTCTCCATCTGGAGCGCGGAACCCACACGCTTACTAATTATGCCTGGGCTGCTAAGACCCACTCGAGAAGCTGTCTAGGGTGAGGCACCTTTCGCTATTCGAGAGGGCGCCTGCGGCCTACGTAAGTGGTGCAAACTTCTTGTCTTGAAGTTTGATTGGTCTTCCGCGTAAACCAAGCTACTCAGTCTCTTTTCTCCACCGAATTTTCCTACTGAGCTCTCCTCATACTATTATTCTTGACATCTCTGATTAGCATATAAATAGTCGCCTAGGCCATCTCTCCTTCGAATACCCTGGATCAGTTGGGGCTGGTCCCCGGCAGGTGGCAACCGAACAGGGACCTCAGGAGGCGATACTCAAAGAGCTGAGCAGACACGAACCACGCAATCAGCAGGCAATAAGCATGGAGCTCAGCAGTGACGAATCATGCTGCTCAACTGGCAATATTCAAGCAGATGAGCCGACAGGAATCACGCAGCTCAGATGGCAATTGTCATGCAGATGAGCCGGCAGGAAGCACGCAGCTCAGCAGGCCCTGATTACGTGACTCTGCAGGCACTGATCACGTGGCTGATCAAGTCCAGATCACGTGACTGAGCATGCACTGATCACGTGGCTATCATGCACTGATGACGTGACTGCGCATGCACTGATGACGTGGCTGATCAGGCACTGATCACGTGTTTATCAGGCAGTGATCAGTGACTGACAGGCGCTGATCAGGGGACTGTGCACGCACTGATCAGGTGGCTGATCAGGAACTGACCACCTGACTGCGCAAGCAGTGATCACGTGGCTGGTCGTTCACTGATCACGTGTTTATCATACGGTGATCACGTGACTGAGAGGCGCTGGTCACGTGACTGTGCCGTCAGTGATCACGTGGCTGAGCAGGCACTGATACCTTGACTGAGCATGCACTGATCATGTGCCGGGAGCCGGGGAGGCATTCCACTCTGGACAAAGGTCATGAGGAAGGAGGCTCGGCATATGCAAATGCGGTATCGAGCCTCAGGAGTCCACCCGGATATTCTCGAGCATCTCCCCCCCAAAAAAACCAGAGTCTGCCTACTGTATTGCTTTGTGCTCTCACCTCTGATTTCACTGGGGGCTGTCCCCCACCACCATCTCGCTCTCTCTGTCAAAGAGTTAACTTACAGCTCCAATTCATAAAGTTCCTTGTCATTCTTCCCTTTAACTTCCAGCTGAGTCTCCATCTGGAGCCCGGAACCCACCACGCTCACTAATTATGCCTGGGCTGCTAAGACCCACTCGAGAAGGTGTCTAGGGTGAGGCACCTTTCGCTATTCGAGAGGGCGCCTGCGGCCTACGTAAGTGGTGCAAACTTCTTGTCTTGAAGTTTGATTGGTCTTCCGCGTAAACCAAGCTACTCAGTCTCTTTTCTCCACCGAATTTTCCTACTGAGCTCTCCTCATACTATTATTCTTGACATCTCTGATTAGCATATAAATAGTCGCCTAGGCCATCTCTCCTTCGAATACCCTGGATCAGTTGGGGCTGGTCCCCGGCAGGTGGCGACCGAACAGGGACCTCAGGAGGCGATACTCAAAGAGCTGAGCAGACACGAACCACGCAATCAGCAGGCAATAAGCATGGAGCTCAGCAGTGACGAATCATGCTGCTCAACTGGCAATAATCAAGCACGTGAGCAGGCAGGAATCACGCAGCTCAGCTGGCAATTGTCAAGCAGATGAGCCGACAGGAATCACGCAGCTCAGATGGCAATTGTCATGCAGATGAGCCGGCAGGAATCACGCAGCTCAGCAGGCCCTGATCACGTGACTCTGCAGGCACTGATCACGTGGCTGATCAAGTCCAGATCACGTGACTGAGCATGCACTGATCACGTGGCTATCATGCACTGATGACGTGACTGCGCATGCACTGATGACGTGGCTGATCAGGCACTGATCACATGGCTCATCATGCACTGATCACGTGTTTATCAGGCAATGATCAGTGACTGACAGGCGCTGATCATGGGACTGTGCACGCACTGATCACGTGGCTATCATGCGCTGATCACGTGACTGTGCATGCCCTGATGACGTGTCTGTTCGGGCACTGATCACGTGTTTATCAGGCAGTGATCAGTGACTGACAGGCGCTGATCAGGGGACTGTGCACGCACTGATCAGGTGGCTGATCAGGAACTGACCACCTGACTGCGCATGCAGTGATCACGTGGCTGGTCGTTCACTGATCACGTGTTTATCATACGGTGATCACGTGACTGAGAGGCGCTGGTCACGTGACTGTGCCGTCAGTGATCACGTGGCTGAGCAGGCACTGATACCTTGACTGAGCATGCACTGATCATGTGCCGGGAGCCGGGGAGGCATTCCACTCTGGACAAAGGTCATGAGGAAGGAGGCTCGGCATTCGCAAATGCGGGATCGAGCCTCAGGAGTCCACCCGGATATTCTCGAGCATCTCCCCCCCAAAAAAACCAGAGTCTGCCTACTGTATTGCTTTGTGCCTTCACCTCTGATTTCATTGGGGGCTGTCCCCCACCACCATCTCGCTCTCTGTGTCATAGAGTTAACTTACAGCTCCAATTCATAAAGTTCCTTGTCATTCTTCCCTTTAACTTCCAGCTGAGTCTCCATCTGGAGCGCGGAACCCACACGCTTACTAATTATGCCTGGGCTGCTAAGACCCACTCGAGAAGCTGTCTAGGGTGAGGCACCTTTCGCTATTCGAGAGGGCGCCTGCGGCCTACGTAAGTGGTGCAAACTTCTTGTCTTGAAGTTTGATTGGTCTTCCGCGTAAACCAAGCTACTCAGTCTCTTTTCTCCACCGAATTTTCCTACTGAGCTCTCCTCATACTATTATTCTTGACATCTCTGATTAGCATATAAATAGTC
Organism: Bos javanicus; assembly: GCF_032452875.1. Taxonomy (NCBI): domain Eukaryota; kingdom Metazoa; phylum Chordata; class Mammalia; order Artiodactyla; family Bovidae; genus Bos; species Bos javanicus. The sequence continues at coordinate 139,826 of NW_026894061.1, read as the reverse complement.
GCCTAGGCCATCTCTCCTTCGAATACCCTGGATCAGTTGGGGCTGGTCCCCGGCAGGTGGCGACCGAACAGGGACCTCAGGAGGCGATACTCAAAGAGCTGAGCAGACACGAACCACGCAATCAGCAGGCAATAAGCATGGAGCTCAGCAGTGACGAATCATGCTGCTCAACTGGCAATATTCAAGCAGATGAGCCGACAGGAATCACGCAGCTCAGATGGCAATTGTCATGCAGATGAGCCGGCAGGAAGCACGCAGCTCAGCAGGCCCTGATTACGTGACTCTGCAGGCACTGATCACGTGGCTGATCAAGTCCAGATCACGTGACTGAGCATGCACTGATCACGTGGCTATCATGCACTGATGACGTGACTGCGCATGCACTGATGACGTGGCTGATCAGGCACTGATCACGTGTTTATCAGGCAGTGATCAGTGACTGACAGGCGCTGATCAGGGGACTGTGCACGCACTGATCAGGTGGCTGATCAGGAACTGACCACCTGACTGCGCAAGCAGTGATCACGTGGCTGGTCGTTCACTGATCACGTGTTTATCATACGGTGATCACGTGACTGAGAGGCGCTGGTCACGTGACTGTGCCGTCAGTGATCACGTGGCTGAGCAGGCACTGATACCTTGACTGAGCATGCACTGATCATGTGCCGGGAGCCGGGGAGGCATTCCACTCTGGACAAAGGTCATGAGGAAGGAGGCTCGGCATATGCAAATGCGGTATCGAGCCTCAGGAGTCCACCCGGATATTCTCGAGCATCTCCCCCCCAAAAAAACCAGAGTCTGCCTACTGTATTGCTTTGTGCTCTCACCTCTGATTTCACTGGGGGCTGTCCCCCACCACCATCTCGCTCTCTGTGTCATAGAGTTAACTTACAGCTCCAATTCATAAAGTTCCTTGTCATTCTTCCCTTTAACTTCCAGCTGAGTCTCCATCTGGAGCCCGGAACCCACCACGCTCACTAATTATGCCTGGGCTGCTAAGACCCACTCGAGAAGGTGTCTAGGGTGAGGCACCTTTCGCTATTCGAGAGGGCGCCTGCGGCCTACGTAAGTGGTGCAAACTTCTTGTCTTGAAGTTTGATTGGTCTTCCGCGTAAACCAAGCTACTCAGTCTCTTTTCTCCACCGAATTTTCCTACTGAGCTCTCCTCATACTATTATTCTTGACATCTCTGATTAGCATATAAATAGTCGCCTAGGCCATCTCTCCTTCGAATACCCTGGATCAGTTGGGGCTGGTCCCCGGCAGGTGGCGGCCGAACAGGGACCTCAGGAGGCGATACTCAAAGAGCTGAGCAGACACGAACCACGCAATCAGCAGGCAATAAGCATGGAGCTCAGCAGTGACGAATCATGCTGCTCAACTGGCAATAATCAAGCACGTGAGCAGGCAGGAATCACGCAGCTCAGCTGGCAATTGTCAAGCAGATGAGCCGACAGGAATCACGCAGCTCAGATGGCAATTGTCATGCAGATGAGCCGGCAGGAATCACGCAGCTCAGCAGGCCCTGATCACGTGACTCTGCAGGCACTGCTCACGTGGCTGATCAAGTCCAGATCACGTGACTGAGCATGCACTGATCACGTGGCTATCATGCACTGATGACGTGACTGCGCATGCACTGATGACGTGGCTGATCAGGCACTGATCACATGGCTCATCATGCACTGATCACGTGTTTATCAGGCAATGATCAGTGACTGACAGGCGCTGATCATGGGACTGTGCACGCACTGATCACGTGGCTATCATGCGCTGATCACGTGACTGTGCATGCCCTGATGACGTGTCTGTTCGGGCACTGATCACGTGTTTATCAGGCAGTGATCAGTGACTGACAGGCGCTGATCAGGGGACTGTGCACGCACTGATCAGGTGGCTGATCAGGAACTGACCACCTGACTGCGCATGCAGTGATCACGTGGCTGGTCGTTCACTGATCACGTGTTTATCATACGGTGATCACGTGACTGAGAGGCGCTGGTCACGTGACTGTGCCGTCAGTGATCACGTGGCTGAGCAGGCACTGATACCTTGACTGAGCATGCACTGATCATGTGCCGGGAGCCGGGGAGGCATTCCACTCTGGACAAAGGTCATGAGGAAGGAGGCTCGGCATTCGCAAATGCGGGATCGAGCCTCAGGAGTCCACCCGGATATTCTCGAGCATCTCCCCCCAAAAAAACCAGAGTCTGCCTACTGTATTGCTTTGTGCTCTCACCTCTGATTTCACTGGGGGCTGTCCCCCACCACCATCTCGCTCTCTCTGTCAAAGAGTTAACTTACAGCTCCAATTCATAAAGTTCCTTGTCATTCTTCCCTTTAACTTCCAGCTGAGTCTCCATCTGGAGCGCGGAACCCACCACGCTTACTAATTATGCCTGGGCTGCTAAGACCCACTCGAGAAGGTGTCTAGGGTGAGGCACCTTTCGCTATTCGAGAGGGCGCCTGCGGCCTACGTAAGTGGTGCAAACTTCTTGTCTTGAAGTTTGATTGGTCTTCCGCGTAAACCAAGCTACTCAGTCTCTTTTCTCCACCGAATTTTCCTACTGAGCTCTCCTCATACTATTATTCTTGACATCTCTGATTAGCATATAAATAGTCGCCTAGGCCATCTCTCCTTCGAATACCCTGGATCAGTTGGGGCTGGTCCCCGGCAGGTGGCGACCGAACAGGGACCTCAGGAGGCGATACTCAAAGAGCTGAGCAGACACGAACCACGCAATCAGCAGGCAATAAGCATGGAGCTCAGCAGTGACGAATCATGCTGCTCAACTGGCAATAATCAAGCACGTGACCAGGCAGGAATCACGCAGCTCAGCTGGCAATTGTCAAGCAGATGAGCCGACAGGAATCACGCAGCTCAGATGGCAATTGTCATGCAGATGAGCCGGCAGGAATCACGCAGCTCAGCAGGCCCTGATCACGTGACTCTGCAGGCACTGATCACGTGGCTGATCAAGTCCAGATCACGTGACTGAGCATGCACTGATCACGTGGCTATCATGCACTGATGACGTGACTGCGCATGCACTGATGACGTGGCTGATCAGGCACTGATCACATGGCTCATCATGCACTGATCACGTGTTTATCAGGCAATGATCAGTGACTGACAGGCGCTGATCATGGGACTGTGCACGCACGGATCACGTGGCTATCATGCACTGATCACGTGACTGCGCATGCACTGATGACGTGGCTGTTCGGGCACTGATCACGTGCTTATCAGGCAATGATCAGTGACTGACAGCGCTGACCATGGGACTGTGCACGCACTGATCACGTGGCTATCATGCACTGATCACGTGACTGCGCATGCACTGATGACGTGGCTGTTCGGGCACTGATCACGTGTTTATCAGGCAGTGATCAGTGACTGACAGGCGCTGATCAGGGGACTGTGCATGCACTGATCAGGTGGCTGATCAGGAACTGACCACCTGACTCGCATGCAGTGATCACGTGGCTGGTCGTTCACTGATCACGTGTTTATCATACGGTGATCACGTGACTGAGAGGCGCTGATCACGTGACTGTGCCGTCAGTGATCACGTGGCTGAGCAGGCACTGATATCGTGACTGAGCATGCACTGATCATGTGCCGGGAGCCGGGGAGGCATTCCACTCTGGACAAAAGTCATGAGGAAGGAGGCTCGGCATACGCAAATGCGGGATCGAGCCTCAGGAGTCCACCCGGATATTCTCGAGCATCTCCCCCCAAAAAAACCAGAGTCTGCCTACTGTATTGCTTTGTGCCCTCACCTCTGATTTCACTGGGGGCTGTCCCCCACCACCATCTCGCTCTCTCTGTCAAAGAGTTAACTTACAGCTCCAATTCATAAAGTTCCTTGTCATTCTTCCCTTTAACTTCCAGCTGAGTCTCCATCTGGAGCGCGGAACCCACCACGCTTACTAATTATGCCTGGGCTGCTAAGACCCACTCGAGAAGGTGTCTAGGGTGAGGCACCTTTCGCTATTCGAGAGGGCGCCTGCGGCCTACGTAAGTGGTGCAAACTTCTTGTCTTGAAGTTTGATTGGTCTTCCGCGTAAACCAAGCTACTCAGTCTCTTTTCTCCACCGAATTTTCCTACTGAGCTCTCCTCATACTATTATTCTTGACATCTCTGATTAGCATATAAATAGTCGCCTAGGCCATCCCTCCTTCGAATACCCTGGATCAGTTGGGGCTGGTCCCCGGCAGGTGGCGACCGAACAGGGACCTCAGGAGGCGATACTCAAAGAGCTGAGCAGACACGAACCACGCAATCAGCAGGCAATAAGCATGGAGCTCAGCAGTGACGAATCATGCTGCTCAACTGGCAATAATCAAGCACGTGACCAGGCAGGAATCACGCAGCTCAGCTGGCAATTGTCAAGCAGATGAGCCGACAGGAATCACGCAGCTCAGATGGCAATTGTCATGCAGATGAGCCGGCAGGAATCACGCAGCTCAGCAGGCCCTGATCACGTGACTCTGCAGGCACTGATCACGTGGCTGATCAAGTCCAGATCACGTGACTGAGCATGCACTGATCACGTGGCTATCATGCACTGATGACGTGACTGCGCATGCACTGATGACGTGGCTGATCAGGCACTGATCACATGGCTCATCATGCACTGATCACGTGTTTATCAGGCAATGATCAGTGACTGACAGGCGCTGATCATGGGACTGTGCACGCACTGATCACGTGGCTATCATGCACTGATCACGTGACTGCGCATGCACTGATGACGTGGCTGTTCGGGCACTGATCACGTGTTTATCAGGCAGTGATCAGTGACTGACAGGCGCTGATCAGGGGACTGTGCACGCACTGATCAGGTGGCTGATCAGGAACTGACCACCTGACTGCGCATGCAGTGATCACGTGGCTGGTCGTTCACTGATCACGTGTTTATCATACGGTGATCACGTGACTGAGAGGCGCTGATCACGTGACTGTGCCGTCAGTGATCACGTGGCTGAGCAGGCACTGATATCGTGACTGAGCATGCACTGATCATGTGCCGGGAGCCGGGGAGGCATTCCACTCTGGACAAAGGTCATGAGGAAGGAGGCTCGGCATACGCAAATGCGGGATCGAGCCTCAGGAGTCCACCCGGATATTCTCGAGCATCTCCCCCCAAAAAACCAGAGTCTGCCTACTGTATTGCTTTGTGCTCTCACCTCTGATTTCACTGGGGGCTGTCCCCCACCACCATCTCGCTCTCTCTGTCAAAGAGTTAACTTACAGCTCCAATTCATAAAGTTCCTTGTCATTCTTCCCTTTAACTTCCAGCTGAGTCTCCATCTGGAGCGCGGAACCCACCACGCTTACTAATTATGCCTGGGCTGCTAAGACCCACTCGAGAAGGTGTCTAGGGTGAGGCACCTTTCGCTATTCGAGAGGGCGCCTGCGGCCTACGTAAGTGGTGCAAACTTCTTGTCTTGAAGTTTGATTGGTCTTCCGCGTAAACCAAGCTACTCAGTCTCTTTTCTCCACCGAATTTTCCTACTGAGCTCTCCTCATACTATTATTCTTGACATCTCTGATTAGCATATAAATAGTCGCCTAGGCCATCTCTCCTTCGAATACCCTGGATCAGTTGGGGCTGGTCCCCGGCAGGTGGCGACCGAACAGGGACCTCAGGAGGCGATACTCAAAGAGCTGAGCAGACACGAACCACGCAATCAGCAGGCAATAAGCATGGAGCTCAGCAGTGACGAATCATGCTGCTCAACTGGCAATAATCAAGCACGTGACCAGGCAGGAATCACGCAGCTCAGCTGGCAATTGTCAAGCAGATGAGCCGACAGGAATCACGCAGCTCAGATGGCAATTGTCATGCAGATGAGCCGGCAGGAATCACGCAGCTCAGCAGGCCCTGATCACGTGACTCTGCAGGCACTGATCACGTGGCTGATCAAGTCCAGATCACGTGACTGAGCATGCACTGATCACGTGGCTATCATGCACTGATGACGTGACTGCGCATGCACTGATGACGTGGCTGATCAGGCACTGATCACATGGCTCATCATGCACTGATCACGTGTTTATCAGGCAATGATCAGTGACTGACAGGCGCTGATCATGGGACTGTGCACGCACTGATCACGTGGCTATCATGCACTGATCACGTGACTGCGCATGCACTGATGACGTGGCTGTTCGGGCACTGATCACGTGTTTATCAGGCAGTGATCAGTGACTGACAGGCGCTGATCAGGGGACTGTGCACGCACTGATCAGGTGGCTGATCAGGAACTGACCACCTGACTCGCATGCAGTGATCACGTGGCTGGTCGTTCACTGATCACGTGTTTATCATACGGTGATCACGGGACTGAGAGGCGCTGATCACGTGACTGTGCCGTCAGTGATCACGTGGCTGAGCAGGCACTGATATCGTGACTGAGCATGCACTGATCATGTGCCGGGAGCCGGGGAGGCATTCCACTCTGGACAAAGGTCATGAGGAAGGAGGCTCGGCATACGCAAATGCGGGATCGAGCCTCAGGAGTCCACCCGGATATTCTCGAGCATCTCCCCCCAAAAAAACCAGAGTCTGCCTACTGTATTGCTTTGTGCTCTCACCTCTGATTTCACTGGGGGCTGTCCCCCACCACCATCTCGCTCTCTCTGTCAAAGAGTTAACTTACAGCTCCAATTCATAAAGTTCCTTGTCATTCTTCCCTTTAACTTCCAGCTGAGTCTCCATCTGGAGCGCGGAACCCACCACGCTTACTAATTATGCCTGGGCTGCTAAGACCCACTCGAGAAGGTGTCTAGGGTGAGGCACCTTTCGCTATTCGAGAGGGCGCCTGCGGCCTACGTAAGTGGTGCAAACTTCTTGTCTTGAAGTTTGATTGGTCTTCCGCGTAAACCAAGCTACTCAGTCTCTTTTCTCCACCGAATTTTCCTACTGAGCTCTCCTCATACTATTATTCTTGACATCTCTGATTAGCATATAAATAGTCGCCTAGGCCATCTCTCCTTCGAATACCCTGGATCAGTTGGGGCTGGTCCCCGGCAGGTGGCGACCGAACAGGGACCTCAGGAGGCGATACTCAAAGAGCTGAGCAGACACGAACCACGCAATCAGCAGGCAATAAGCATGGAGCTCAGCAGTGACGAATCATGCTGCTCAACTGGCAATAATCAAGCACATGAGCAGGCAGGAATCACGCAGCTCAGCTGGCAATTGTCAAGCAGATGAGCCGACAGGAATCACGCAGCTCAGATGGCAATTGTCATGCAGATGAGCCGGCAGGAATCACGCAGCTCAGCAGGCCCTGATCACGTGACTCTGCAGGCACTGATCACGTGGCTGATCAAGTCCAGATCACGTGACTGAGCATGCACTGATCACGTGGCTATCATGCACTGATGACGTGACTGCGCATGCACTGATGACGTGGCTGATCAGGCACTGATCACATGGCTCATCATGCACTGATCACGTGTTTATCAGGCAATGATCAGTGACTGACAGGCGCTGATCATGGGACTGTGCACGCACTGATCACGTGGCTATCATGCACTGATCACGTGACTGCGCATGCACTGATGACGTGGCTGTTCGGGCACTGATCACGTGTTTATCAGGCAGTGATCAGTGACTGACAGGCGCTGATCAGGGGACTGTGCACGCACTGATCAGGTGGCTGATCAGGAACTGACCACCTGACTGCGCATGCAGTGATCACGTGGCTGGTCGTTCACTGATCACGTGTTTATCATACGGTGATCACGTGACTGAGAGGCGCTGATCACGTGACTGTGCCGTCAGTGATCACGTGGCTGAGCATGCACTGATATCGTGACTGAGCATGCACTGATCATGTGCCGGGAGCCGGGGAGGCATTCCACTCTGGACAAAGGTCATGAGGAAGGAGGCTCGGCATACGCAAATGCGGGATCGAGCCTCAGGAGTCCACCCGGATATTCTCGAGCATCTCCCCCCAAAAAAACCAGAGTCTGCCTACTGTATTGCTTTGTGCTCTCACCTCTGATTTCACTGGGGGCTGTCCCCCACCACCATCTCGCTCTCTCTGTCATAGAGTTAACTTACAGCTCCAATTCATAAAGTTCCTTGTCATTCTTCCCTTTAACTTCCAGCTGAGTCTCCATCTGGAGCGCGGAACCCACCACGCTTACTAATTATGCCTGGGCTGCTAAGACCCACTCGAGAAGGTGTCTAGGGTGAGGCACCTTTCGCTATTCGAGAGGGCGCCTGCGGCCTACGTAAGTGGTGCAAACTTCTTGTCTTGAAGTTTGATTGGTCTTCCGCGTAAACCAAGCTACTCAGTCTCTTTTCTCCACCGAATTTTCCTACTGAGCTCTCCTCATACTATTATTCTTGACATCTCTGATTAGCATATAAATAGTCGCCTAGGCCATCTCTCCTTCGAATACCCTGGATCAGTTGGGGCTGGTCCCCGGCAGGTGGCGACCGAACAGGGACCTCAGGAGGCGATACTCAAAGAGCTGAGCAGACACGAACCACGCAATCAGCAGGCAATAAGCATGGAGCTCAGCAGTGACGAATCATGCTGCTCAACTGGCAATAATCAAGCACGTGACCAGGCAGGAATCACGCAGCTCAGCTGGCAATTGTCAAGCAGATGAGCCGACAGGAATCACGCAGCTCAGATGGCAATTGTCATGCAGATGAGCCGGCAGGAATCACGCAGCTCAGCAGGCCCTGATCACGTGACTCTGCAGGCACTGATCACGTGGCTGATCAAGTCCAGATCACGTGACTGAGCATGCACTGATCACGTGGCTATCATGCACTGATGACGTGACTGCGCATGCACTGATGACGTGGCTGATCAGGCACTGATCACATGGCTCATCATGCACTGATCACGTGTTTATCAGGCAATGATCAGTGACTGACAGGCGCTGATCATGGGACTGTGCACGCACTGATCACGTGGCTATCATGCACTGATCACGTGACTGCGCATGCACTGATGACGTGGCTGTTCGGGCACTGATCACGTGTTTATCAGGCAGTGATCAGTGACTGACAGGCGCTGATCAGGGGACTGTGCACGCACTGATCAGGTGGCTGATCAGGAACTGACCACCTGACTGCGCATGCAGTGATCACGTGGCTGGTCGTTCACTGATCACGTGTTTATCATACGGTGATCACGTGACTGAGAGGCGCTGATCACGTGACTGTGCCGTCAGTGATCACGTGGCTGAGCAGGCACTGATATCGTGACTGAGCATGCACTGATCATGTGCCGGGAGCCGGGGAGGCATTCCACTCTGGACAAAGGTCATGAGGAAGGAGGCTCGGCATACGCAAATGCGGGATCGAGCCTCAGGAGTCCACCCGGATATTCTCGAGCATCTCCCCCAAAAAAACCAGAGTCTGCCTACTGTATTGCTTTGTGCTCTCACCTCTGATTTCACTGGGGGCTGTCCCCCACCACCATCTCGCTCTCTCTGTCAAAGAGTTAACTTACAGCTCCAATTCATAAAGTTCCTTGTCATTCTTCCCTTTAACTTCCAGCTGAGTCTCCATCTGGAGCGCGGAACCCACCACGCTCACTAATTATGCCTGGGCTGCTAAGACCCACTCGAGAAGGTGTCTAGGGTGAGGCACCTTTCGCTATTCGAGAGGGCGCCTGCGGCCTACGTAAGTGGTGCAAACTTCTTGTCTTGAAGTTTGATTGGTCTTCCGCGTAAACCAAGCTACTCAGTCTCTTTTCTCCACCGAATTTTCCTACTGAGCTCTCCTCATACTATTATTCTTGACATCTCTGATTAGCATATAAATAGTCGCCTAGGCCATCTCTCCTTCGAATACCCTGGATCAGTTGGGGCTGGTCCCCGGCAGGTGGCGACCGAACAGGGACCTCAGGAGGCGATACTCAAAGAGCTGAGCAGACACGAACCACGCAATCAGCAGGCAATAAGCATGGAGCTCAGCAGTGACGAATCATGCTGCTCAACTGGCAATAATCAAGCACGTGACCAGGCAGGAATCACGCAGCTCAGCTGGCAATTGTCAAGCAGATGAGCCGACAGGAATCACGCAGCTCAGATGGCAATTGTCATGCAGATGAGCCGGCAGGAATCACGCAGCTCAGCAGGCCCTGATCACGTGACTCTGCAGGCACTGATCACCTGGCTGATCAAGTCCAGATCACGTGACTGAGCATGCACTGATCACGTGGCTATCATGCACTGATGACGTGACTGCGCATGCACTGATGACGTGGCTGATCAGGCACTGATCACATGGCTCATCATGCACTGATCACGTGTTTATCAGGCAATGATCAGTGACTGACAGGCGCTGATCATGGGACTGTGCACGCACTGATCACGTGGCTATCATGCACTGATCACGTGACTGCGCATGCACTGATGACGTGGCTGTTCGGGCACTGATCACGTGTTTATCAGGCAGTGATCAGTGACTGACAGGCGCTGATCAGGGGACTGTGCACGCACTGATCAGGTGGCTGATCAGGAACTGACCACCTGACTGCGCATGCAGTGATCACGTGGCTGGTCGTTCACTGATCACGTGTTTATCATACGGTGATCACGTGACTGAGAGGCGCTGATCACGTGACTGTGCCGTCAGTGATCACGTGGCTGAGCATGCACTGATATCGTGACTGAGCATGCACTGATCATGTGCCGGGAGCCGGGGAGGCATTCCACTCTGGACAAAGGTCATGAGGAAGGAGGCTCGGCATACGCAAATGCGGGATCGAGCCTCAGGAGTCCACCCGGATATTCTCGAGCATCTCCCCCCAAAAAACCAGAGTCTGCCTACTGTATTGCTTTGTGCTCTCACCTCTGATTTCACTGGGGGCTGTCCCCCACCACCATCTCGCTCTCTCTGTCAAAGAGTTAACTTACAGCTCCAATTCATAAAGTTCCTTGTCATTCTTCCCTTTAACTTCCAGCTGAGTCTCCATCTGGAGCGCGGAACCCACCACGCTTACTAATTATGCCTGGGCTGCTAAGACCCACTCGAGAAGGTGTCTAGGGTGAGGCACCTTTCGCTATTCGAGAGGGCGCCTGCGGCCTACGTAAGTGGTGCAAACTTCTTGTCTTGAAGTTTGATTGGTCTTCCGCGTAAACCAAGCTACTCAGTCTCTTTTCTCCACCGAATTTTCCTACTGAGCTCTCCTCATACTATTATTCTTGACATCTCTGATTAGCATATAAATAGTCGCCTAGGCCATCTCTCCTTCGAATACCCTGGATCAGTTGGGGCTGGTCCCCGGCAGGTGGCGACCGAACAGGGACCTCAGGAGGCGATACTCAAAGAGCTGAGCAGACACGAACCACGCAATCAGCAGGCAATAAGCATGGAGCTCAGCAGTGACGAATCATGCTGCTCAACTGGCAATAATCAAGCACGTGACCAGGCAGGAATCACGCAGCTCAGCTGGCAATTGTCAAGCAGATGAGCCGACAGGAATCACGCAGCTCAGATGGCAATTGTCATGCAGATGAGCCGGCAGGAATCACGCAGCTCAGCAGGCCCTGATCACGTGACTCTGCAGGCACTGATCACGTGGCTGATCAAGTCCAGATCACGTGACTGAGCATGCACTGATCACGTGGCTATCATGCACTGATGACGTGACTGCGCATGCACTGATGACGTGGCTGATCAGGCACTGATCACATGGCTCATCATGCACTGATCACGTGTTTATCAGGCAATGATCAGTGACTGACAGGCGCTGATCATGGGACTGTGCACGCACTGATCACGTGGCTATCATGCACTGATCACGTGACTGCGCATGCACTGATGACGTGGCTGTTCGGGCACTGATCACGTGTTTATCAGGCAGTGATCAGTGACTGACAGGCGCTGATCAGGGGACTGTGCACGCACTGATCAGGTGGCTGATCAGGAACTGACCACCTGACTGCGCATGCAGTGATCACGTGGCTGGTCGTTCACTGATCACGTGTTTATCATACGGTGATCACGTGACTGAGAGGCGCTGATCACGTGACTGTGCCGTCAGTGATCACGTGGCTGAGCAGGCACTGATATCGTGACTGAGCATGCACTGATCATGTGCCGGGAGCCGGGGAGGCATTCCACTCTGGACAAAGGTCATGAGGAAGGAGGCTCGGCATACGCAAATGCGGGATCGAGCCTCAGGAGTCCACCCGGATATTCTCGAGCATCTCCCCCCAAAAAACCAGAGTCTGCCTACTGTATTGCTTTGTGCTCTCACCTCTGATTTCACTGGGGGCTGTCCCCCACCACCATCTCGCTCTCTCTGTCAAAGAGTTAACTTACAGCTCCAATTCATAAAGTTCCTTGTCATTCTTCCCTTTAACTTCCAGCTGAGTCTCCATCTGGAGCGCGGAACCCACCACGCTTACTAATTATGCCTGGGCTGCTAAGACCCACTCGAGAAGGTGTCTAGGGTGAGGCACCTTTCGCTATTCGAGAGGGCGCCTGCGGCCTACGTAAGTGGTGCAAACTTCTTGTCTTGAAGTTTGATTGGTCTTCCGCGTAAACCAAGCTACTCAGTCTCTTTTCTCCACCGAATTTTCCTACTGAGCTCTCCTCATACTATTATTCTTGACATCTCTGATTAGCATATAAATAGTCGCCTAGGCCATCTCTCCTTCGAATACCCTGGATCAGTTGGGGCTGGTCCCCGGCAGGTGGCGACCGAACAGGGACCTCAGGAGGCAATACTCAAAGAGCTGAGCAGACACGAACCACGCAATCAGCAGGCAATAAGCATGGAGCTCAGCAGTGACGAATCATGCTGCTCAACTGGCAATAATCAAGCACGTGACCAGGCAGGAATCACGCAGCTCAGCTGGCAATTGTCAAGCAGATGAGCCGACAGGAATCACGCAGCTCAGATGGCAATTGTCATGCAGATGAGCCGGCAGGAATCACGCAGCTCAGCAGGCCCTGATCACGTGACTCTGCAGGCACTGATCACGTGGCTGATCAAGTCCAGATCACGTGACTGAGCATGCACTGATCACGTGGCTATCATGCACTGATGACGTGACTGCGCATGCACTGATGACGTGGCTGATCAGGCACTGATCACATGGCTCATCATGCACTGATCACGTGTTTATCAGGCAATGATCAGTGACTGACAGGCGCTGATCATGGGACTGTGCACGCACTGATCACGTGGCTATCATGCACTGATCACGTGACTGCGCATGCACTGATGACGTGGCTGTTCGGGCACTGATCACGTGTTTATCAGGCAGTGATCAGTGACTGACAGGCGCTGATCAGGGGACTGTGCACGCACTGATCAGGTGGCTGATCAGGAACTGACCACCTGACTGCGCATGCAGTGATCACGTGGCTGGTCGTTCACTGATCACGTGTTTATCATACGGTGATCACGTGACTGAGAGGCGCTGATCACGTGACTGTGCCGTCAGTGATCACGTGGCTGAGCAGGCACTGATATCGTGACTGAGCATGCACTGATCATGTGCCGGGAGCCGGGGAGGCATTCCACTCTGGACAAAGGTCATGAGGAAGGAGGCTCGGCATACGCAAATGCGGGATCGAGCCTCAGGAGTCCACCCGGATATTCTCGAGCATCTCCCCCCAAAAAACCAGAGTCTGCCTACTGTATTGCTTTGTGCTCTCACCTCTGATTTCACTGGGGGCTGTCCCCCACCACCATCTCGCTCTCTCTGTCAAAGAGTTAACTTACAGCTCCAATTCATAAAGTTCCTTGTCATTCTTCCCTTTAACTTCCAGCTGAGTCTCCATCTGGAGCGCGGAACCCACCACGCTTACTAATTATGCCTGGGCTGCTAAGACCCACTCGAGAAGGTGTCTAGGGTGAGGCACCTTTCGCTATTCGAGAGGGCGCCTGCGGCCTACGTAAGTGGTGCAAACTTCTTGTCTTGAAGTTTGATTGGTCTTCCGCGTAAACCAAGCTACTCAGTCTCTTTTCTCCACCGAATTTTCCTACTGAGCTCTCCTCATACTATTATTCTTGACATCTCTGATTAGCATATAAATAGTCGCCTAGGCCATCTCTCCTTCGAATACCCTGGATCAGTTGGGGCTGGTCCCCGGCAGGTGGCGACCGAACAGGGACCTCAGGAGGCAATACTCAAAGAGCTGAGCAGACACGAACCACGCAATCAGCAGGCAATAAGCATGGAGCTCAGCAGTGACGAATCATGCTGCTCAACTGGCAATAATCAAGCACGTGACCAGGCAGGAATCACGCAGCTCAGCTGGCAATTGTCAAGCAGATGAGCCGACAGGAATCACGCAGCTCAGATGGCAATTGTCATGCAGATGAGCCGGCAGGAATCACGCAGCTCAGCAGGCCCTGATCACGTGACTCTGCAGGCACTGATCACGTGGCTGATCAAGTCCAGATCACGTGACTGAGCATGCACTGATCACGTGGCTATCATGCACTGATGACGTGACTGCGCATGCACTGATGACGTGGCTGATCAGGCACTGATCACATGGCTCATCATGCACTGATCACGTGTTTATCAGGCAATGATCAGTGACTGACAGGCGCTGATCATGGGACTGTGCACGCACTGATCACGTGGCTATCATGCACTGATCACGTGACTGCGCATGCACTGATGACGTGGCTGTTCGGGCACTGATCACGTGTTTATCAGGCAGTGATCAGTGACTGACAGGCGCTGATCAGGGGACTGTGCACGCACTGATCAGGTGGCTGATCAGGAACTGACCACCTGACTGCGCATGCAGTGATCACGTGGCTGGTCGTTCACTGATCACGTGTTTATCATACGGTGATCACGTGACTGAGAGGCGCTGATCACGTGACTGTGCCGTCAGTGATCACGTGGCTGAGCAGGCACTGATATCGTGACTGAGCATGCACTGATCATGTGCCGGGAGCCGGGGAGGCATTCCACTCTGGACAAAGGTCATGAGGAAGGAGGCTCGGCATACGCAAATGCGGGATCGAGCCTCAGGAGTCCACCCGGATATTCTCGAGCATCTCCCCCCAAAAAACCAGAGTCTGCCTACTGTATTGCTTTGTGCTCTCACCTCTGATTTCACTGGGGGCTGTCCCCCACCACCATCTCGCTCTCTCTGTCAAAGAGTTAACTTACAGCTCCAATTCATAAAGTTCCTTGTCATTCTTCCCTTTAACTTCCAGCTGAGTCTCCATCTGGAGCGCGGAACCCACCACGCTTACTAATTATGCCTGGGCTGCTAAGACCCACTCGAGAAGGTGTCTAGGGTGAGGCACCTTTCGCTATTCGAGAGGGCGCCTGCGGCCTACGTAAGTGGTGCAAACTTCTTGTCTTGAAGTTTGATTGGTCTTCCGCGTAAACCAAGCTACTCAGTCTCTTTTCTCCACCGAATTTTCCTACTGAGCTCTCCTCATACTATTATTCTTGACATCTCTGATTAGCATATAAATAGTCGCCTAGGCCATCTCTCCTTCGAATACCCTGGATCAGTTGGGGCTGGTCCCCGGCAGGTGGCGACCGAACAGGGACCTCAGGAGGCAATACTCAAAGAGCTGAGCAGACACGAACCACGCAATCAGCAGGCAATAAGCATGGAGCTCAGCAGTGACGAATCATGCTGCTCAACTGGCAATAATCAAGCACGTGACCAGGCAGGAATCACGCAGCTCAGCTGGCAATTGTCAAGCAGATGAGCCGACAGGAATCACGCAGCTCAGATGGCAATTGTCATGCAGATGAGCCGGCAGGAATCACGCAGCTCAGCAGGCCCTGATCACGTGACTCTGCAGGCACTGATCACGTGGCTGATCAAGTCCAGATCACGTGACTGAGCATGCACTGATCACGTGGCTATCATGCACTGATGACGTGACTGCGCATGCACTGATGACGTGGCTGATCAGGCACTGATCACATGGCTCATCATGCACTGATCACGTGTTTATCAGGCAATGATCAGTGACTGACAGGCGCTGATCATGGGACTGTGCACGCACTGATCACGTGGCTATCATGCACTGATCACGTGACTGCGCATGCACTGATGACGTGGCTGTTCGGGCACTGATCACGTGTTTATCAGGCAGTGATCAGTGACTGACAGGCGCTGATCAGGGGACTGTGCACGCACTGATCAGGTGGCTGATCAGGAACTGACCACCTGACTGCGCATGCAGTGATCACGTGGCTGGTCGTTCACTGATCACGTGTTTATCATACGGTGATCACGTGACTGAGAGGCGCTGATCACGTGACTGTGCCGTCAGTGATCACGTGGCTGAGCAGGCACTGATATCGTGACTGAGCATGCACTGATCATGTGCCGGGAGCCGGGGAGGCATTCCACTCTGGACAAAGGTCATGAGGAAGGAGGCTCGGCATACGCAAATGCGGGATCGAGCCTCAGGAGTCCACCCGGATATTCTCGAGCATCTCCCCCCAAAAAAACCAGAGTCTGCCTACTGTATTGCTTTGTGCTCTCACCTCTGATTTCACTGGGGGCTGTCCCCCACCACCATCTCGCTCTCTCTGTCAAAGAGTTAACTTACAGCTCCAATTCATAAAGTTCCTTGTCATTCTTCCCTTTAACTTCCAGCTGAGTCTCCATCTGGAGCGCGGAACCCACCACGCTTACTAATTATGCCTGGGCTGCTAAGACCCACTCGAGAAGGTGTCTAGGGTGAGGCACCTTTCGCTATTCGAGAGGGCGCCTGCGGCCTACGTAAGTGGTGCAAACTTCTTGTCTTGAAGTTTGATTGGTCTTCCGCGTAAACCAAGCTACTCAGTCTCTTTTCTCCACCGAATTTTCCTACTGAGCTCTCCTCATACTATTATTCTTGACATCTCTGATTAGCATATAAATAGTCGCCTAGGCCATCTCTCCTTCGAATACCCTGGATCAGTTGGGGCTGGTCCCCGGCAGGTGGCGACCGAACAGGGACCTCAGGAGGCAATACTCAAAGAGCTGAGCAGACACGAACCACGCAATCAGCAGGCAATAAGCATGGAGCTCAGCAGTGACGAATCATGCTGCTCAACTGGCAATAATCAAGCACGTGACCAGGCAGGAATCACGCAGCTCAGCTGGCAATTGTCAAGCAGATGAGCCGACAGGAATCACGCAGCTCAGATGGCAATTGTCATGCAGATGAGCCGGCAGGAATCACGCAGCTCAGCAGGCCCTGATCACGTGACTCTGCAGGCACTGATCACGTGGCTGATCAAGTCCAGATCACGTGACTGAGCATGCACTGATCACGTGGCTATCATGCACTGATGACGTGACTGCGCATGCACTGATGACGTGGCTGATCAGGCACTGATCACATGGCTCATCATGCACTGATCACGTGTTTATCAGGCAATGATCAGTGACTGACAGGCGCTGATCATGGGACTGTGCACGCACTGATCACGTGGCTATCATGCACTGATCACGTGACTGCGCATGCACTGATGACGTGGCTGTTCGGGCACTGATCACGTGTTTATCAGGCAGTGATCAGTGACTGACAGGCGCTGATCAGGGGACTGTGCACGCACTGATCAGGTGGCTGATCAGGAACTGACCACCTGACTGCGCATGCAGTGATCACGTGGCTGGTCGTTCACTGATCACGTGTTTATCATACGGTGATCACGTGACTGAGAGGCGCTGATCACGTGACTGTGCCGTCAGTGATCACGTGGCTGAGCAGGCACTGATATCGTGACTGAGCATGCACTGATCATGTGCCGGGAGCCGGGGAGGCATTCCACTCTGGACAAAGGTCATGAGGAAGGAGGCTCGGCATACGCAAATGCGGGATCGAGCCTCAGGAGTCCACCCGGATATTCTCGAGCATCTCCCCCCAAAAAAACCAGAGTCTGCCTACTGTATTGCTTTGTGCTCTCACCTCTGATTTCACTGGGGGCTGTCCCCCACCACCATCTCGCTCTCTCTGTCAAAGAGTTAACTTACAGCTCCAATTCATAAAGTTCCTTGTCATTCTTCCCTTTAACTTCCAGCTGAGTCTCCATCTGGAGCGCGGAACCCACCACGCTTACTAATTATGCCTGGGCTGCTAAGACCCACTCGAGAAGGTGTCTAGGGTGAGGCACCTTTCGCTATTCGAGAGGGCGCCTGCGGCCTACGTAAGTGGTGCAAACTTCTTGTCTTGAAGTTTGATTGGTCTTCCGCGTAAACCAAGCTACTCAGTCTCTTTTCTCCACCGAATTTTCCTACTGAGCTCTCCTCATACTATTATTCTTGACATCTCTGATTAGCATATAAATAGTCGCCTAGGCCATCTCTCCTTCGAATACCCTGGATCAGTTGGGGCTGGTCCCCGGCAGGTGGCGACCGAACAGGGACCTCAGGAGGCAATACTCAAAGAGCTGAGCAGACACGAACCACGCAATCAGCAGGCAATAAGCATGGAGCTCAGCAGTGACGAATCATGCTGCTCAACTGGCAATAATCAAGCACGTGACCAGGCAGGAATCACGCAGCTCAGCTGGCAATTGTCAAGCAGATGAGCCGACAGGAATCACGCAGCTCAGATGGCAATTGTCATGCAGATGAGCCGGCAGGAATCACGCAGCTCAGCAGGCCCTGATCACGTGACTCTGCAGGCACTGATCACGTGGCTGATCAAGTCCAGATCACGTGACTGAGCATGCACTGATCACGTGGCTATCATGCACTGATGACGTGACTGCGCATGCACTGATGACGTGGCTGATCAGGCACTGATCACATGGCTCATCATGCACTGATCACGTGTTTATCAGGCAATGATCAGTGACTGACAGGCGCTGATCATGGGACTGTGCACGCACTGATCACGTGGCTATCATGCACTGATCACGTGACTGCGCATGCACTGATGACGTGGCTGTTCGGGCACTGATCACGTGTTTATCAGGCAGTGATCAGTGACTGACAGGCGCTGATCAGGGGACTGTGCACGCACTGATCAGGTGGCTGATCAGGAACTGACCACCTGACTGCGCATGCAGTGATCACGTGGCTGGTCGTTCACTGATCACGTGTTTATCATACGGTGATCACGTGACTGAGAGGCGCTGATCACGTGACTGTGCCGTCAGTGATCACGTGGCTGAGCAGGCACTGATATCGTGACTGAGCATGCACTGATCATGTGCCGGGAGCCGGGGAGGCATTCCACTCTGGACAAAGGTCATGAGGAAGGAGGCTCGGCATACGCAAATGCGGGATCGAGCCTCAGGAGTCCACCCGGATATTCTCGAGCATCTCCCCCAAAAAAACCAGAGTCTGCCTACTGTATTGCTTTGTGCTCTCACCTCTGATTTCACTGGGGGCTGTCCCCCACCACCATCTCGCTCTCTCTGTCAAAGAGTTAACTTACAGCTCCAATTCATAAAGTTCCTTGTCATTCTTCCCTTTAACTTCCAGCTGAGTCTCCATCTGGAGCGCGGAACCCACCACGCTTACTAATTATGCCTGGGCTGCTAAGACCCACTCGAGAAGGTGTCTAGGGTGAGGCACCTTTCGCTATTCGAGAGGGCGCCTGCGGCCTACGTAAGTGGTGCAAACTTCTTGTCTTGAAGTTTGATTGGTCTTCCGCGTAAACCAAGCTACTCAGTCTCTTTTCTCCACCGAATTTTCCTACTGAGCTCTCCTCATACTATTATTCTTGACATCTCTGATTAGCATATAAATAGTCGCCTAGGCCATCTCTCCTTCGAATACCCTGGATCAGTTGGGGCTGGTCCCCGGCAGGTGGCGACCGAACAGGGACCTCAGGAGGCAATACTCAAAGAGCTGAGCAGACACGAACCACGCAATCAGCAGGCAATAAGCATGGAGCTCAGCAGTGACGAATCATGCTGCTCAACTGGCAATAATCAAGCACGTGACCAGGCAGGAATCACGCAGCTCAGCTGGCAATTGTCAAGCAGATGAGCCGACAGGAATCACGCAGCTCAGATGGCAATTGTCATGCAGATGAGCCGGCAGGAATCACGCAGCTCAGCAGGCCCTGATCACGTGACTCTGCAGGCACTGATCACGTGGCTGATCAAGTCCAGATCACGTGACTGAGCATGCACTGATCACGTGGCTATCATGCACTGATGACGTGACTGCGCATGCACTGATGACGTGGCTGATCAGGCACTGATCACATGGCTCATCATGCACTGATCACGTGTTTATCAGGCAATGATCAGTGACTGACAGGCGCTGATCATGGGACTGTGCACGCACTGATCACGTGGCTATCATGCACTGATCACGTGACTGCGCATGCACTGATGACGTGGCTGTTCGGCACTGATCACGTGATCAGGCAATGATCAGTGACTGACAGCGCTGATCATGGGACTGTGCACGCACTGATCACGTGGCTATCATGCACTGATCACGTGACTGCGCATGCACTGATGACGTGGCTGTTCGGGCACTGATCACGTGTTTATCAGGCAGTGATCAGTGACTGACAGGCGCTGATCAGGGACTGTGCACGCACTGATCAGGTGGCTGATCAGGAACTGACCACCTGACTCGCATGCAGTGATCACGTGGCTGGTCGTTCACTGATCACGTGTTTATCATACGGTGATCACGTGACTGAGAGGCGCTGATCACGTGACTGTGCCGTCAGTGATCACGTGGCTGAGCAGGCACTGATATCGTGACTGAGCATGCACTGATCATGTGCCGGGAGCCGGGGAGGCATTCCACTCTGGACAAAGGTCATGAGGAAGGAGGCTCGGCATACGCAAATGCGGGATCGAGCCTCAGGAGTCCACCCGGATATTCTCGAGCATCTCCCCCCAAAAAAACCAGAGTCTGCCTACTGTATTGCTTTGTGCTCTCACCTCTGATTTCACTGGGGGCTGTCCCCTACCACCATCTCGCTCTCTCTGTCAAAGAGTTAACTTACAGCTCCAATTCATAAAGTTCCTTGTCATTCTTCCCTTTAACTTCCAGCTGAGTCTCCATCTGGAGCGCGGAACCCACCACGCTTACTAATTATGCCTGGGCTGCTAAGACCCACTCGAGAAGGTGTCTAGGGTGAGGCACCTTTCGCTATTCGAGAGGGCGCCTGCGGCCTACGTAAGTGGTGCAAACTTCTTGTCTTGAAGTTTGATTGGTCTTCCGCGTAAACCAAGCTACTCAGTCTCTTTTCTCCACCGAATTTTCCTACTGAGCTCTCCTCATACTATTATTCTTGACATCTCTGATTAGCATATAAATAGTCGCCTAGGCCATCTCTCCTTCGAATACCCTGGATCAGTTGGGGCTGGTCCCCGGCAGGTGGCGACCGAACAGGGACCTCAGGAGGCAATACTCAAAGAGCTGAGCAGACACGAACCACGCAATCAGCAGGCAATAAGCATGGAGCTCAGCAGTGACGAATCATGCTGCTCAACTGGCAATAATCAAGCACGTGACCAGGCAGGAATCACGCAGCTCAGCTGGCAATTGTCAAGCAGATGAGCCGACAGGAATCACGCAGCTCAGATGGCAATTGTCATGCAGATGAGCCGGCAGGAATCACGCAGCTCAGCAGGCCCTGATCACGTGACTCTGCAGGCACTGATCACGTGGCTGATCAAGTCCAGATCACGTGACTGAGCATGCACTGATCACGTGGCTATCATGCACTGATGACGTGACTGCGCATGCACTGATGACGTGGCTGATCAGGCACTGATCACATGGCTCATCATGCACTGATCACGTGTTTATCAGGCAATGATCAGTGACTGACAGGCGCTGATCATGGGACTGTGCACGCACTGATCACGTGGCTATCATGCACTGATCACGTGACTGCGCATGCACTGATGACGTGGCTGTTCGGGCACTGATCACGTGTTTATCAGGCAGTGATCAGTGACTGACAGGCGCTGATCAGGGACTGTGCACGCACTGATCACGTGGCTATCATGCACTGATCACGTGACTGCATGCACTGATGACGTGGCTGTTCGGGCACTGATCACGTGTTTATCAGGCAGTGATCAGTGACTGACAGGCGCTGATCAGGGGACTGTGCACGCACTGATCAGGTGGCTGATCAGGAACTGACCACCTGACTGCGCATGCAGTGATCACGTGGCTGGTCGTTCACTGATCACGTGTTTATCATACGGTGATCACGTGACTGAGAGGCGCTGATCACGTGACTGTGCCGTCAGTGATCACGTGGCTGAGCAGGCACTGATATCGTGACTGAGCATGCACTGATCATGTGCCGGGAGCCGGGGAGGCATTCCACTCTGGACAAAGGTCATGAGGAAGGAGGCTCGGCATACGCAAATGCGGGATCGAGCCTCAGGAGTCCACCCGGATATTCTCGAGCATCTCCCCCCAAAAAAACCAGAGTCTGCCTACTGTATTGCTTTGTGCTCTCACCTCTGATTTCACTGGGGGCTGTCCCCCACCACCATCTCGCTCTCTCTGTCAAAGAGTTAACTTACAGCTCCAATTCATAAAGTTCCTTGTCATTCTTCCCTTTAACTTCCAGCTGAGTCTCCATCTGGAGCGCGGAACCCACCACGCTTACTAATTATGCCTGGGCTGCTAAGACCCACTCGAGAAGGTGTCTAGGGTGAGGCACCTTTCGCTATTCGAGAGGGCGCCTGCGGCCTACGTAAGTGGTGCAAACTTCTTGTCTTGAAGTTTGATTGGTCTTCCGCGTAAACCAAGCTACTCAGTCTCTTTTCTCCACCGAATTTTCCTACTGAGCTCTCCTCATACTATTATTCTTGACATCTCTGATTAGCATATAAATAGTCGCCTAGGCCATCTCTCCTTCGAATACCCTGGATCAGTTGGGGCTGGTCCCCGGCAGGTGGCGACCGAACAGGGACCTCAGGAGGCAATACTCAAAGAGCTGAGCAGACACGAACCACGCAATCAGCAGGCAATAAGCATGGAGCTCAGCAGTGACGAATCATGCTGCTCAACTGGCAATAATCAAGCACGTGACCAGGCAGGAATCACGCAGCTCAGCTGGCAATTGTCAAGCAGATGAGCCGACAGGAATCACGCAGCTCAGATGGCAATTGTCATGCAGATGAGCCGGCAGGAATCACGCAGCTCAGCAGGCCCTGATCACGTGACTCTGCAGGCACTGATCACGTGGCTGATCAAGTCCAGATCACGTGACTGAGCATGCACTGATCACGTGGCTATCATGCACTGATGACGTGACTGCGCATGCACTGATGACGTGGCTGATCAGGCACTGATCACATGGCTCATCATGCACTGATCACGTGTTTATCAGGCAATGATCAGTGACTGACAGGCGCTGATCATGGGACTGTGCACGCACTGATCACGTGGCTATCATGCACTGATCACGTGACTGCGCATGCACTGATGACGTGGCTGTTCGGGCACTGATCACGTGTTTATCAGGCAGTGATCAGTGACTGACAGGCGCTGATCAGGGGACTGTGCACGCACTGATCAGGTGGCTGATCAGGAACTGACCACCTGACTGCGCATGCAGTGATCACGTGGCTGGTCGTTCACTGATCACGTGTTTATCATACGGTGATCACGTGACTGAGAGGCGCTGATCACGTGACTGTGCCGTCAGTGATCACGTGGCTGAGCAGGCACTGATATCGTGACTGAGCATGCACTGATCATGTGCCGGGAGCCGGGGAGGCATTCCACTCTGGACAAAGGTCATGAGGAAGGAGGCTCGGCATACGCAAATGCGGGATCGAGCCTCAGGAGTCCACCCGGATATTCTCGAGCATCTCCCCCAAAAAAACCAGAGTCTGCCTACTGTATTGCTTTGTGCTCTCACCTCTGATTTCACTGGGGGCTGTCCCCCACCACCATCTCGCTCTCTCTGTCAAAGAGTTAACTTACAGCTCCAATTCATAAAGTTCCTTGTCATTCTTCCCTTTAACTTCCAGCTGAGTCTCCATCTGGAGCGCGGAACCCACCACGCTTACTAATTATGCCTGGGCTGCTAAGACCCACTCGAGAAGGTGTCTAGGGTGAGGCACCTTTCGCTATTCGAGAGGGCGCCTGCGGCCTACGTAAGTGGTGCAAACTTCTTGTCTTGAAGTTTGATTGGTCTTCCGCGTAAACCAAGCTACTCAGTCTCTTTTCTCCACCGAATTTTCCTACTGAGCTCTCCTCATACTATTATTCTTGACATCTCTGATTAGCATATAAATAGTCGCCTAGGCCATCTCTCCTTCGAATACCCTGGATCAGTTGGGGCTGGTCCCCGGCAGGTGGCGACCGAACAGGGACCTCAGGAGGCAATACTCAAAGAGCTGAGCAGACACGAACCACGCAATCAGCAGGCAATAAGCATGGAGCTCAGCAGTGACGAATCATGCTGCTCAACTGGCAATAATCAAGCACGTGACCAGGCAGGAATCACGCAGCTCAGCTGGCAATTGTCAAGCAGATGAGCCGACAGGAATCACGCAGCTCAGATGGCAATTGTCATGCAGATGAGCCGGCAGGAATCACGCAGCTCAGCAGGCCCTGATCACGTGACTCTGCAGGCACTGATCACGTGGCTGATCAAGTCCAGATCACGTGACTGAGCATGCACTGATCACGTGGCTATCATGCACTGATGACGTGACTGCGCATGCACTGATGACGTGGCTGATCAGGCACTGATCACATGGCTCATCATGCACTGATCACGTGTTTATCAGGCAATGATCAGTGACTGACAGGCGCTGATCATGGGACTGTGCACGCACTGATCACGTGGCTATCATGCACTGATCACGTGACTGCGCATGCACTGATGACGTGGCTGTTCGGGCACTGATCACGTGTTTATCAGGCAGTGATCAGTGACTGACAGGCGCTGATCAGGGGACTGTGCACGCACTGATCAGGTGGCTGATCAGGAACTGACCACCTGACTGCGCATGCAGTGATCACGTGGCTGGTCGTTCACTGATCACGTGTTTATCATACGGTGATCACGTGACTGAGAGGCGCTGATCACGTGACTGTGCCGTCAGTGATCACGTGGCTGAGCAGGCACTGATATCGTGACTGAGCATGCACTGATCATGTGCCGGGAGCCGGGGAGGCATTCCACTCTGGACAAAGGTCATGAGGAAGGAGGCTCGGCATACGCAAATGCGGGATCGAGCCTCAGGAGTCCACCCGGATATTCTCGAGCATCTCCCCCAAAAAAACCAGAGTCTGCCTACTGTATTGCTTTGTGCTCTCACCTCTGATTTCACTGGGGGCTGTCCCCCACCACCATCTCGCTCTCTCTGTCAAAGAGTTAACTTACAGCTCCAATTCATAAAGTTCCTTGTCATTCTTCCCTTTAACTTCCAGCTGAGTCTCCATCTGGAGCGCGGAACCCACCACGCTTACTAATTATGCCTGGGCTGCTAAGACCCACTCGAGAAGGTGTCTAGGGTGAGGCACCTTTCGCTATTCGAGAGGGCGCCTGCGGCCTACGTAAGTGGTGCAAACTTCTTGTCTTGAAGTTTGATTGGTCTTCCGCGTAAACCAAGCTACTCAGTCTCTTTTCTCCACCGAATTTTCCTACTGAGCTCTCCTCATACTATTATTCTTGACATCTCTGATTAGCATATAAATAGTCGCCTAGGCCATCTCTCCTTCGAATACCCTGGATCAGTTGGGGCTGGTCCCCGGCAGGTGGCGACCGAACAGGGACCTCAGGAGGCAATACTCAAAGAGCTGAGCAGACACGAACCACGCAATCAGCAGGCAATAAGCATGGAGCTCAGCAGTGACGAATCATGCTGCTCAACTGGCAATAATCAAGCACGTGACCAGGCAGGAATCACGCAGCTCAGCTGGCAATTGTCAAGCAGATGAGCCGACAGGAATCACGCAGCTCAGATGGCAATTGTCATGCAGATGAGCCGGCAGGAATCACGCAGCTCAGCAGGCCCTGATCACGTGACTCTGCAGGCACTGATCACGTGGCTGATCAAGTACAGATCACGTGACTGAGCATGCACTGATCACGTGGCTATTATGCACTGATGACGTGACTGCGCATGCACTGATGACGTGGCTGATCAGGCACTGATCACATGGCTCATCATGCACTGATCACGTGTTTATCAGGCAATGATCAGTGACTGACAGGCGCTGATCATGGGACTGTGCACGCACTGATCACGTGGCTATCATGCACTGATCACGTGACTGCGCATGCACTGATGACGTGGCTGTTCGGGCACTGATCACGTGTTTATCAGGCAGTGATCAGTGACTGACAGGCGCTGATCAGGGGACTGTGCACGCACTGATCAGGTGGCTGATCAGGAACTGACCACCTGACTGCGCATGCAGTGATCACGTGGCTGGTCGTTCACTGATCACGTGTTTATCATACGGTGATCACGTGACTGAGAGGCGCTGATCACGTGACTGTGCCGTCAGTGATCACGTGGCTGAGCATGCACTGATATCGTGACTGAGCATGCACTGATCATGTGCCGGGAGCCGGGGAGGCATTCCACTCTGGACAAAGGTCATGAGGAAGGAGGCTCGGCATACGCAAATGCGGGATCGAGCCTCAGGAGTCCACCCGGATATTCTCGAGCATCTCCCCCCAAAAAACCAGAGTCTGCCTACTGTATTGCTTTGTGCTCTCACCTCTGATTTCACTGGGGGCTGTCCCCCACCACCATCTCGCTCTCTCTGTCAAAGAGTTAACTTACAGCTCCAATTCATAAAGTTCCTTGTCATTCTTCCCTTTAACTTCCAGCTGAGTCTCCATCTGGAGCGCGGAACCCACCACGCTCACTAATTATGCCTGGGCTGCTAAGACCCACTCGAGAAGGTGTCTAGGGTGAGGCACCTTTCGCTATTCGAGAGGGCGCCTGCGGCCTACGTAAGTGGTGCAAACTTCTTGTCTTGAAGTTTGATTGGTCTTCCGCGTAAACCAAGCTACTCAGTCTCTTTTCTCCACCGAATTTTCCTACTGAGCTCTCCTCATACTATTATTCTTGACATCTCTGATTAGCATATAAATAGTCGCCTAGGCCATCTCTCCTTCGAATACCCTGGATCAGTTGGGGCTGGTCCCCGGCAGGTGGCGACCGAACAGGGACCTCAGGAGGCAATACTCAAAGAGCTGAGCAGACACGAACCACGCAATCAGCAGGCAATAAGCATGGAGCTCAGCAGTGACGAATCATGCTGCTCAACTGGCAATAATCAAGCACGTGACCAGGCAGGAATCACGCAGCTCAGCTGGCAATTGTCAAGCAGATGAGCCGACAGGAATCACGCAGCTCAGATGGCAATTGTCATGCAGATGAGCCGGCAGGAATCACGCAGCTCAGCAGGCCCTGATCACGTGACTCTGCAGGCACTGATCACGTGGCTGATCAAGTCCAGATCACGTGACTGAGCATGCACTGATCACGTGGCTATCATGCACTGATGACGTGACTGCGCATGCACTGATGACGTGGCTGATCAGGCACTGATCACATGGCTCATCATGCACTGATCACGTGTTTATCAGGCAATGATCAGTGACTGACAGGCGCTGATCATGGGACTGTGCACGCACTGATCACGTGGCTATCATGCACTGATCACGTGACTGCGCATGCACTGATGACGTGGCTGTTCGGGCACTGATCACGTGTTTATCAGGCAGTGATCAGTGACTGACAGGCGCTGATCAGGGGACTGTGCACGCACTGATCAGGTGGCTGATCAGGAACTGACCACCTGACTGCGCATGCAGTGATCACGTGGCTGGTCGTTCACTGATCACGTGTTTATCATACGGTGATCACGTGACTGAGAGGCGCTGATCACGTGACTGTGCCGTCAGTGATCACGTGGCTGAGCATGCACTGATATCGTGACTGAGCATGCACTGATCATGTGCCGGGAGCCGGGGAGGCATTCCACTCTGGACAAAGGTCATGAGGAAGGAGGCTCGGCATACGCAAATGCGGGATCGAGCCTCAGGAGTCCACCCGGATATTCTCGAGCATCTCCCCCAAAAAACCAGAGTCTGCCTACTGTATTGCTTTGTGCTCTCACCTCTGATTTCACTGGGGGCTGTCCCCCACCACCATCTCGCTCTCTCTGTCAAAGAGTTAACTTACAGCTCCAATTCATAAAGTTCCTTGTCATTCTTCCCTTTAACTTCCAGCTGAGTCTCCATCTGGAGCGCGGAACCCACCACGCTCACTAATTATGCCTGGGCTGCTAAGACCCACTCGAGAAGGTGTCTAGGGTGAGGCACCTTTCGCTATTCGAGAGGGCGCCTGCGGCCTACGTAAGTGGTGCAAACTTCTTGTCTTGAAGTTTGATTGGTCTTCCGCGTAAACCAAGCTACTCAGTCTCTTTTCTCCACCGAATTTTCCTACTGAGCTCTCCTCATACTATTATTCTTGACATCTCTGATTAGCATATAAATAGTCGCCTAGGCCATCTCTCCTTCGAATACCCTGGATCAGTTGGGGCTGGTCCCCGGCAGGTGGCGACCGAACAGGGACCTCAGGAGGCAATACTCAAAGAGCTGAGCAGACACGAACCACGCAATCAGCAGGCAATAAGCATGGAGCTCAGCAGTGACGAATCATGCTGCTCAACTGGCAATAATCAAGCACGTGACCAGGCAGGAATCACGCAGCTCAGCTGGCAATTGTCAAGCAGATGAGCCGACAGGAATCACGCAGCTCAGATGGCAATTGTCATGCAGATGAGCCGGCAGGAATCACGCAGCTCAGCAGGCCCTGATCACGTGACTCTGCAGGCACTGATCACGTGGCTGATCAAGTACAGATCACGTGACTGAGCATGCACTGATCACGTGGCTATCATGCACTGATGACGTGACTGCGCATGCACTGATGACGTGGCTGATCAGGCACTGATCACATGGCTCATCATGCACTGATCACGTGTTTATCAGGCAATGATCAGTGACTGACAGGCGCTGATCATGGGACTGTGCACGCACTGATCACGTGGCTATCATGCACTGATCACGTGACTGCGCATGCACTGATGACGTGGCTGTTCGGGCACTGATCACGTGTTTATCAGGCAGTGATCAGTGACTGACAGGCGCTGATCAGGGGACTGTGCACGCACTGATCAGGTGGCTGATCAGGAACTGACCACCTGACTGCGCATGCAGTGATCACGTGGCTGGTCGTTCACTGATCACGTGTTTATCATACGGTGATCACGTGACTGAGAGGCGCTGATCACGTGACTGTGCCGTCAGTGATCACGTGGCTGAGCATGCACTGATATCGTGACTGAGCATGCACTGATCTTGTGCCGGGAGCCGGGGAGGCATTCCACTCTGGACAAAGGTCATGAGGAAGGAGGCTCGGCATACGCAAATGCGGGATCGAGCCTCAGGAGTCCACCCGGATATTCTCGAGCATCTCCCCCCAAAAAACCAGAGTCTGCCTACTGTATTGCTTTGTGCTCTCACCTCTGATTTCACTGGGGGCTGTCCCCCACCACCATCTCGCTCTCTCTGTCAAAGAGTTAACTTACAGCTCCAATTCATAAAGTTCCTTGTCATTCTTCCCTTTAACTTCCAGCTGAGTCTCCATCTGGAGCACGGAACCCACCACGCTCACTAATTATGCCTGGGCTGCTAAGACCCACTCGAGAAGGTGTCTAGGGTGAGGCACCTTTCGCTATTCGAGAGGGCGCCTGCGGCCTACGTAAGTGGTGCAAACTTCTTGTCTTGAAGTTTGATTGGTCTTCCGCGTAAACCAAGCTACTCAGTCTCTTTTCTCCACCGAATTTTCCTACTGAGCTCTCCTCATACTATTATTCTTGACATCTCTGATTAGCATATAAATAGTCGCCTAGGCCATCTCTCCTTCGAATACCCTGGATCAGTTGGGGCTGGTCCCCGGCAGGTGGCGACCGAACAGGGACCTCAGGAGGCAATACTCAAAGAGCTGAGCAGACACGAACCACGCAATCAGCAGGCAATAAGCATGGAGCTCAGCAGTGACGAATCATGCTGCTCAACTGGCAATAATCAAGCACGTGACCAGGCAGGAATCACGCAGCTCAGCTGGCAATTGTCAAGCAGATGAGCCGACAGGAATCACGCAGCTCAGATGGCAATTGTCATGCAGATGAGCCGGCAGGAATCACGCAGCTCAGCAGGCCCTGATCACGTGACTCTGCTGGCACTGATCACCTGGCTGATCAAGTACAGATCACGTGACTGAGCATGCACTGATCACGTGGCTATCATGCACTGATGACGTGACTGCGCATGCACTGATGACGTGGCTGATCAGGCACTGATCACATGGCTCATCATGCACTGATCACGTGTTTATCAGGCAATGATCAGTGACTGACAGGCGCTGATCATGGGACTGTGCACGCACTGATCACGTGGCTATCATGCACTGATCACGTGACTGCGCATGCACTGATGACGTGGCTGTTCGGGCACTGATCACGTGTTTATCAGGCAGTGATCAGTGACTGACAGGCGCTGATCAGGGGACTGTGCACGCACTGATCAGGTGGCTGATCAGGAACTGACCACCTGACTGCGCATGCAGTGATCACGTGGCTGGTCGTTCACTGATCACGTGTTTATCATACGGTGATCACGTGACTGAGAGGCGCTGATCACGTGACTGTGCCGTCAGTGATCACGTGGCTGAGCATGCACTGATATCGTGACTGAGCATGCACTGATCATGTGCCGGGGGCCGGGGAGGCATTCCACTCTGGACAAAGGTCATGAGGAAGGAGGCTCGGCATACGCAAATGCGGGATCGAGACTCAGGAGTCCACCCGGATATTCTCGAGCATCTCCCCCCAAAACCCAGAGTCTGCCTACTGTATTGCTTTGTGCTCTCACTTCTGATTTCACTGGGGGCTGTCCCCCACCACCATCTCGCTCTCTCTATCATAGAGTTAACTTACAGCTCCAATTCATAAAGTTCCTTGTCATTCTTCCCTTTAGCTTCCAGCTGAGTCTCCATCTGGAGCGCGGAACCCACCACGCTCACTAATTATGCCTGGGCTGCTAAGACCCACTCGAGAAGGTGTCTAGGGTGAGGCACCTTTCGCTATTCGAGAGGGCGCCTGCGGCCTACGTAAGTGGTGCCAACTTCTTGTCTTGAAGTTTGATTGGTCTTCCGCGTAAACCAAGCTACTCAGTCTCTTTTCTCCACCGAATTTTCCTACTGAGCTCTCCTCATACTATTATTCTTGACATCTCTGATTAGCATATAAATAGTCGCCTAGGCCATCTCTCCTTCGAATACCCTGGATCAGTTGGGGCTGGTCCCCGGCAGGTGGCGACCGAACAGGGACCTCAGGAGGCAATACTCAAAGAGCTGAGCAGACACGAACCACGCAATCAGCAGGCAATAAGCATGGAGCTCAGCAGTGACGAATCATGCTGCTCAACTGGCAATAATCAAGCACGTGACCAGGCAGGAATCACGCAGCTCAGCTGGCAATTGTCAAGCAGATGAGCCGACAGGAATCACGCAGCTCAGATGGCAATTGTCATGCAGATGAGCCGGCAGGAATCACGCAGCTCAGCAGGCCCTGATCACGTGACTCTGCAGGCACTGATCACGTGGCTGATCAAGTCCAGATCACGTGACTGAGCATGCACTGATCACGTGGCTATCATGCACTGATGACGTGACTGCGCATGCACTGATGACGTGGCTGATCAGGCACTGATCACATGGCTCATCATGCACTGATCACGTGTTTATCAGGCAATGATCAGTGACTGACAGGCGCTGATCATGGGACTGTGCACGCACTGATCACGTGGCTATCATGCACTGATCACGTGACTGCGCATGCACTGATGACGTGGCTGTTCGGGCACTGATCACGTGTTTATCAGGCAGTGATCAGTGACTGACAGGCGCTGATCAGGGGACTGTGCACGCACTGATCAGGTGGCTGATCAGGAACTGACCACCTGACTGCGCATGCAGTGATCACGTGGCTGGTCGTTCACTGATCACGTGTTTATCATACGGTGATCACGTGACTGAGAGGCGCTGATCACGTGACTGTGCCGTCAGTGATCACGTGGCTGAGCAGGCACTGATATCGTGACTGAGCATGCACTGATCATGTGCCGGGAGCCGGGGAGGCATTCCACTCTGGACAAAGGTCATGAGGAAGGAGGCTCGGCATACGCAAATGCGGGATCGAGCCTCAGGAGTCCACCCGGATATTCTCGAGCATCTCCCCCCAAAAAAACCAGAGTCTGCCTACTGTATTGCTTTGTGCTCTCACCTCTGATTTCACTGGGGGCTGTCCCCCACCACCATCTCGCTCTCTCTGTCAAAGAGTTAACTTACAGCTCCAATTCATAAAGTTCCTTGTCATTCTTCCCTTTAACTTCCAGCTGAGTCTCCATCTGGAGCGCGGAACCCACCACGCTCACTAATTATGCCTGGGCTGCTAAGACCCACTCGAGAAGGTGTCTAGGGTGAGGCACCTTTCGCTATTCGAGAGGGCGCCTGCGGCCTACGTAAGTGGTGCAAACTTCTTGTCTTGAAGTTTGATTGGTCTTCCGCGTAAACCAAGCTACTCAGTCTCCTTTCTCCACCGAATTTTCCTACTGAGCTCTCCTCATACTATTATTCTTGACATCTCTGATTAGCATATAAATAGTCGCCTAGGCCATCTCTCCTTCGAATACCCTGGATCAGTTGGGGCTGGTCCCCGGCAGGTGGCGACCGAACAGGGACCTCAGGAGGCAATACTCAAAGAGCTGAGCAGACACGAACCACGCAATCAGCAGGCAATAAGCATGGAGCTCAGCAGTGACGAATCATGCTGCTCAACTGGCAATAATCAAGCACGTGACCAGGCAGGAATCACGCAGCTCAGCTGGCAATTGTCAAGCAGATGAGCCGACAGGAATCAGGCAGCTCAGATGGCAATTGTCATGCAGATGAGCCGGCAGGAATCACGCAGCTCAGCAGGCCCTGATCACGTGACTCTGCAGGCACTGATCACGTGGCTGATCAAGTACAGATCACGTGACTGAGCATGCACTGATCACGTGGCTATCATGCACTGATCACGTGACTGCGCATGCACTGATGACGTGGCTGATCAGGCACTGATCACATGGCTCATCATGCACTGATCACGTGTTTATCAGTCAATGATCAGTGACTGACAGGCGCTGATCATGGGACTGTGCACGCACTGATCACGTGGCTATCATGCACTGATCACGTGACTGCGCATGCACTGATCACGTGGCTGTTCGGGCACTGATCACGTTTCTATCATGCACTGATCACGTGGCTGATCATGCACTGATCACGTGGCTATCATGCACTGATCACGTGACTGATCATGCAATGATCACGTAGCTTACATGCACTGATCACGTGGCTGATCATGCACTGATCACGTAATTGATCATGCACTGATCACGTGATGATCATGCACTGATCACGTGACTGATCATGCACTGATCACGTGGCTATCATGCACTGATCACGTGGCTGATCATGCACTGATCACGTAGCTACCATGTACTGGTCACGTGACTGATCATGCACTGATCACGTAATTGATCATGCACTGATCACGTGACTTATCATGCACTGATCACGTGACTGATCATGCACTGATCACGTGACTGATCATGCACTGATCACGTGGCTATCATGCACTGTTCACGTGGCTGATCATGCACTGATCACGTAGCTACCATGTACTGGTCACGTGACTCTCATGCACTGATCACGTAATTGATCATGCACTGATCACGTGGCTGATCATGCACTGATCACGTGACTGATCATGCACTGATCACGTGGCTGATCATGCAATGATCACGTAGCTACCATATACTAGTCACGTGACTGATCATGCACTGATCACGTAAATGATCATGCACTGATCACGTGACTGATCATGCACTGATCACGTGACTGATCATGCACTGATCACGTGGCTATCATGCACTCCTCACGTGGCTGATCATGCAATGATCACGTAGCAACCATGTACTGGTCACCTGACTGATCATGCACTGATCATGTAATTGATCAGCACTGATCACGTGGCTCATCATGCACTGATCACGTGACTGATCATGCACTGATCACGTGGCTATCATGCACTGATCACGTGGCTGATCATGCACTGATCACGTGGCTGATCATGCACTGATCACGTGACTGATCATGCACTGATCACGTGGCTATCATGCACTGATCACGTGGCTGATCATGCACTGATCACGTGGCTGATCATGCACTGATCACGTGACTGATCATGCACTGATCACGTGGCTATCATGCACTGATCACGTGACTATCATGCACTGATCACGTGCTGTCATGCACTGATCACGTGACTGATCATGCACTGATCACGTGGTATCATGCACTGATCACGTGGCTGATCATGCACTGATCACGTGTCTGATCATGCACTGATCACGTGGCTGATCATGCACTGATCACGTGGCTGATCATGCACTGATCACGTGGCTATCATGCACTGATCACGTGACTGATCATGCACTGATCACGTGGCTGACATGCACTGATCACGTGACTGATCATGCACTGATCACGTAATTGATCATGCACTGATCACGTGACTGATCATGCACTGATCACGTGACTGATCATGCACTGATCACGTGTGTATCATGCACTGCTCACGTGGCTGATCATGCAATGATCACATAGCTACCATGTACTGGTCACGTGACTGATCATGCACTGATCACGTAATTGATCATGCACTGATCACGTGGCTGATCATGCACTGATCACGTGACTGATCATGCACTGATCACGTGACTGATCATGCACTGATCACGTGGCTATCATGCACTGATCACGTGGCTGATCATGCACTGATCACGTGACTGATCATGCACTGATCACGTGACTGATCATGCACTGATCACGTGGATATCATGCACTGATCACGTGGCTGATCATACACTGATCACGTGTCTGACCATGCACTGATCACGTGGCTGATCATACACTGATCACGTAACTGATCATGCACTGATCACGTGGCTATCATGCACTGATCACGTGGCTGATCATGCACTGATCACGTGGCTGATCACACACCTGTCACGTGACTGATCATGCACTGATCACGTGGCACTCATGCACTGATCACGTGGCTGATCATATTCTGCTCACGTAATGATCATGCACACATCACGTGGCTATCATGCACTGCTCACGTGGCTGGTCATGCAATGATCACGTAGCTACCATATACTGGTCACGTGACTGATCATGCACTGATCACGTAAATGATCATGCACTGATCACGTGACTGATCATGCACTGATCACGTGACTGATCATGCACTGATCACGTGGCTATCATGCACTGATCACGTGGCTGATCATGCAATGATCACGTAGCAACCATGTACTGGTCACGTGACTGATCATGCACTGATCACGTAATTGATCATGCACTGATCACGTGACTCATCATGCACTGATCACGTGGCTGATCACACACGTATCACGTGACTGATCATGCACTGATCACGTGGCTATCATGCACTGATCACGTGGCTATCATGCACTGATCACGTGGATATCATGCACTGATCACGTGGCTGATCACACACGTATCACGTGACTGATCATGCACTGATCACGTGGCTATCATGCACTGATCACGTGGCTATCATGCACTGATCACGTGGCTGATCATGCACTGATCACGTAGCTACCATGCACTGATCACGTGACTGATCATGCACTGATCACGTAACTGATCATGCACTGATCACGTGGCTATCATGCACTGATCACGTGGCTGATCATGCACTGATCACGTGGCTGATCACACACTGTCACGTGACATCATGCACTGATCACGTGGCATCATGCACTGATCACGTGGCTGATCATACACTGATCACGTAACTGATCATGCACTGATCACGTGGCTATCATGCACTGATCACGTGGCTGATCATGGAATGATCACGTAGCTACCATATACTGATCACGTGACTGATCATGCACTGATCACGTCAATGATCATGCACTGATCACGTGACTGATCATGCACTGATCACGTGACTGATCATGCACTGATCACGTGGCTGATCATGCACTGATCACGTGGCTGATCATGCACTGATCACGTGGCTGATCATGCACTGATCACGTGGCTGATCATGCACTGATCACGTGACTGATCATGCACTGATCACGTGACTGATCATGCACTGATCACGTGGCTATCATGCACTGATCACGTGGCTGATCATGCACTGATCACGTGACTGATCATGCACTGATCACGTGACTGATCATGCACTGATCACGTGAATGATCATGCACTGATCACGTGGCTATCATGCACTGATCACGTGGCTATCATGCACTGATCACGTGGCTGATCACACCGATCACGTGACTGATCATGCACTGATCACGTGGCTATCATGCACTGATCACGTGGCTATCATGCACTGATCAGTGGCTGATCATGCAATGATCACGTAGCTACCATGCACTGGTCACGTGACTGATCATGCACTGATCAGGTGATTGATCATGCACTGATCACGTGACTGATCATGCACTGATCACGTGACTGATCATGCACTGATCACGTGACTGATCATGCACTGATCACGTGGCTATCATGCACTGATCACGTGGCTGATCATGCACTGATCACGCAGCTACCATGTACTGGTCACATGACTGATCATGCACTGATCACATGATTGATCATGCACTGATCACGTGGCTTATCATGCATTGATCATGTGACTGATCATGTGCTGATCATGTTTGGTGTCATACACTGATCATGTGCCTCTGGAGGCAATGAACAAAGAGCTGAGTAGGCAGGAATCAGTCAGCAGGCAATAATCATGGAACTCAGCTCTGAGAAATCATGCTGCTCAGCTGGCAATAATCAAGCAGCTGAGCAGGCAGGAATTACGCAGCACAGGTGGCAATTGTCAAGCAGATGACAGGCAGGAATCGTGCAGCTCAGCTGGCAATTGTCAAGCAGATGAGCAGACAGTAATCACGCAGCTCAGCAGGCCCTGATCACGTGACTGAGCATGCACTGTTCACGTGGCTGATCACACACTGATCACGTGACTGATCATGCACTGATCATGTGACTGATCATGCACTGATCACGTGGCTATCATGCACTGATCACGTGGCTGATCATACACTGATCACGGACTGATCATGCACTGATCACGGCGTTATCATGCATTGACTACATGACTCACATGCACTGATCACGTGGATGATCATGCACTGATCACGTGACTGATCATGCACTGATCACGTGACTGATCATGCACTGATCACGTGGCTGATCATGCACTGATCACGTGGCTATCATGCACTGCTCACGTGGCTGATCATGGCAATGATCACGTAGCTACCATGCACTGATCACGTGACTGATCATGCACTGATCACGTAACTGATCATGCACTGATCACGTGGCTGATCATGCACTGATCACGTGGCTATCATGCACTGATCACGTGGCTGATCATGCACTGATCACGTGACTGATCATGCACTGATCACGTGGCTGATCATGCACTGATCACGTGACTGATCATGCACTGATCACGTGGCTGATCATGCACTGATCACGTGGCTATCATGCACTGATCACGTGGCTGATCTGCAATGATCACGTAGCTACCATGTACTGGTCACGTGACTGATCATGCACTGATCACGTAATTGATCATGCACTGATCATGCACTGATCACGTGGCTGATCATGCACTGATCACGTGACTGATCATGCACTGATCACGTGACTGATCATGCACTGATCACGTGGCTATCATGCACTGATCACGTGGCTGATCATGCACTGATCACGTGCCTGATCATGCACTGATCACGTGGCTGATCATGCACTGATCACGTGACTGATCATGCACTGATCACGTGACTGATCATGCACTGATCACGTGGCTATCATGCACTGCTCACGTGGCTGATCATGCATGATCACGCAGCTACCATGTACTGGTCACGTGACTGATCATGCACTGATCACGTGACTGATCATGCACTGATCACGTGGCTGATCATGCACTGATCACCTGCCTGATCATGCACTGATCACGTGACAAATCATGCACTGATCACATAGCTATCATGAACTGATCACCTGGCTGATCATGCACTGATCACGTGGCTGATCATGCACTGATACCGTGACTGAGCATGGACTGATCACATGACTATCATGTAGTGATCACGTGACTTAATGGCGCTGATCATGTGACTGATCATGCGCTGATCATGTTGGCTATCATACACTGATCATGTGCCTCTGGAGGCAATAAACAAAGAGCTGAGTAGGCACGAATCAAACAGTCAGCAGGCAATAATCATGGAACTCAGGTGTGAGGAATCATGCTGCTCAGCTGGCAATAATCAAGCAGCTGAGCAGGCAGGAATTACGCAGCACAGCTGGCAATTGTCAAGCAGATGACAGGCAGGAATCATGCAGCTCAGCTGGCAATTGTCAAGCAGATGAGCAGACAGTAATCACGCAGCTCAGCAGGCCCTGATCACGTGACTGAGCATGCACTGTTCACGTGGCTGATCATACACTGATCACGTGATGATCATGCACTGATCACTTGGATATCATGCACTGATCACGTGGCTGATCATACACTGTTCACGTGTCTGACCATGCACTGATCACGTGGCTGATCATACACTGCTCACGTAACTGATCATGCACTGATCACGTAGCTATCATGCACTGATCACGTGGCTGAACATGCACTGTTCACGTGGCTGATCACACACCTGTCACGTGACATATCATGCACTGATCACGTGGCACTCATGCACTGATCACGTGGCTGATCATACTCTGCTCACGTAACTGATCATGCACACATCACGTGGCTATCATGCACTGCTCACGTGGCTGATCATGCAATGATCACGTAGCTACCATGTACTGGTCACGTGACTGATCATGCACTGATCACGTAATTGATCATGCACTGATCACGTGACTGATCATGCACTGATCACGTGGC
This sequence comes from Bos javanicus, assembly GCF_032452875.1. Taxonomy (NCBI): domain Eukaryota; kingdom Metazoa; phylum Chordata; class Mammalia; order Artiodactyla; family Bovidae; genus Bos; species Bos javanicus. The sequence goes on along the minus strand of NW_026894061.1, from coordinate 100,769 downwards.
TGATCATGCACTGATCACGTGACTGATCATGCACTGATCACGTGGCTGATCATGCACTGATCACGTAGCTGATCATGCACTGATCACGTGGCTGATCATGCACTGATCACGTAGCTACCATGCACTGATCACGTGGCTGATCATGCACTGATCACGTGGCTGATCACACACCTGTCACGTGACTATCATGCACTGATCACGTGGCACTCATGCACTGATCACGTGGCTGATCATACACTGATCACGTAACTGATCATGCACTGATCACGTGGCTATCATGCACTGATCACGTGGCTGATCATGCAATGATCACGTAGCTACCATATACTGGTCACGTGACTGATCATGCACTGATCACGTAACTGATCATGCACTGTCACGTGACTGATCATGCACTGATCACGTGACTGATCATGCACTGATCACGTGGTATCATGCACTGCTCACGTGGCTGATCATGCAATGATCACGTAGCTACCATGTACTGGTCACATGACTGATCATGCACTGATCACGTAATTGATCATGCACTGATCACGTGGCTGATCATGCACTGATCACGTGACTGATCATGCACTGATCACGTGACTGATCATGCACTGATCACGTGGCTATCATGCACTGATCACGTGGCTGATCATGCACTGATCACGTGACTGATCATGCACTGATCACGTGACTGATCATGCACTGATCACGTGGATATCATGCACTGATCACGTGGCTGATCATGCACTGATCACGTGTCTGATCATGCACTGATCACGTGGCTGATCATGCACTGATCACGTGACTGATCATGCACTGATCACGTGGCTATCATGCACTGATCACGTGGCTGATCATGCACTGATCACGTGGCTGATCATGCACTGATCACGTGACTGATCATGCACTGATCACGTGGCATCATGCACTGATCACGTGGCTGATCATGCACTGATCACGTGTCTGATCATGCACTGATCACGTGGCTGATCATGCACTGATCACGTGACTGATCATGCACTGATCACGTGGCTATCATGCACTGATCACGTGGCTGATCATGCACTGATCACGTGGCTGATCACACACCTGTCACGTGACTGATCATGCACTGATCACGTGGCACTCATGCACTGATCACGTGGCTGATCATACACTGATCACGTAATGATCATGCACTGATCACGTGGCTATCATGCACTGATCACGTGGCTGATCATGCACTGATCACGTAGCTATCATATACTGGTCACGTGACTGATCATGCACTGATCACGTAAATGATCATGCACTGATCACGTGACTGATCATGCACTGATCACGTGACTGATCATGCACTGATCACGTGGCTATCATGCACTGATCACGTGGCTGATCATGCAATGATCACGTAGCAACCATGTACTGGTCACGTGACTGATCATGCACTGATCACGTAATTGATCATGCACTGATCACGTGGCTCATCATGCACTGATCACGTGGCTGATCACACACTATCACGTGACTGATCATGCACTGATCACGTGGCTATCATGCACTGATCACGTGGCTATCATGCACTGATCACGTGGATATCATGCACTGATCACGTGGCTGATCACACACGTATCACGTGACTGATCATGCACTGATCACGTGGCTATCATGCACTGATCACGTGGCTATCATGCACTGATCACGTGGATTTCATGCCCTGATCACGTGGCTGATCATGCACTGATCACGTGACTGATCATGCACTGATCACGTGGCTATCATGCACTGATCACGTGGCTATCATGCACTGATCACGTGGCTGATCATGCACTGATCACGTAGCTACCATGCACTGATCACGTGACTGATCATGCACTGATCACGTGGCTGATCATGCACTGATCACGTGGCTGATCATGCACTGATCACGTGGCTGATCATGCACTGATCACGTGACTGATCATGCACTGATCACGTGACTGATCATGCACTGATCACGTGGCTGATCATGCACTGATCACGTAGCTATCATGCACTGATCACGTGTGATCATGCACTGATCACGTGACTGATCATGCACTGATCACGTGGCTGATCATGCACTGATCACGTGGCTATCATGCACTGATCACGTGGCTGATCATGCACTGATCACGCAGCTACCATGTACTGATCACGTGACTGATCATGCACTGATCACGTAATTGATCATGCACTGATCACGTGGCTGATCATGCACTGATCACGTGGCTGATCATGCACTGATCACGTGACTGATCATGCACTGATCACGTGACTGATCATGCACTGATCACGGGACTGATCATGCACTGATCACGTGGCTGATCATGCACTGATCACGGGACTGATCATGCACTGATCACGTGACTGATCATGCACTGATCACGTGGATATCATGCACTGATCACGTGGCTGATCATACACTGTCACGTGTCTGACCATGCACTGATCACGTGGCTGATCATACACTGATCACGTAACTGATCATGCACTGATCACGTGGCTATCATGCACTGATCACGTGGCTGATCATGCACTGATCACGTGGCTGATCACACACTGTCACGTGACATATCATGCACTGATCACGTGGCACTCATGCACTGATCACGTGGCTGATCATACACTGATCACGTAACTGATCATGCACTGATCACGTGGCTATCATGCACTGATCACGTGGCTGATCATGCAATGATCACGTAGCTACCATATACTGGTCACGTGACTGATCATGCACAGATCACGTAAATGATCATGCACTGATCAGTGACTGATCATGCACTGATCACGTGACTGATCATGCACTGATCACGTGGCTATCATGCACTGCTCACGTGGCTGATCATGCAATGATCACGTAGGAACCATCAACTGGTCACGTGACTGATCATGCACTGATCACGTAATTGATCATGCACTGATCACGTGGCTCATCATGCACTGATCACGTGGCTGATCACACACGTATCACGTGACTGATCATGCACTGATCACGTGGCTATCATGCACTGATCACGTGGTATCATGCACTGATCACGTGGCTGATCATGCACTGATCACGTGGCTGATCATGCACTGTCACGTGACTGATCATGCACTGATCACGTACTGATCATGCACTGATCACGTGGCTTATCATGCACTGATCATGTGACTGATCATGTGCTGATCATGTTTGGTGTCATACACTGATCATGTGCCTCTGGAGGCAATGAACAAAGAGCTGAGTAGGCACGAATCAGTCAGCAGGCAATAATCATGGAACTCAGCTCTGAGAAATCATGCTGCTCAGCTGGCAATAATCAAGCAGATGAGCAGGCAGGAATTACGCAGCACAGCTGGCAATTGTCAAGCAGATGACAGGCAGGAATCGTGCAGCTCAGCTGGCAATTGTCAAGCAGATGAGCAGACAGTAATCACGCAGCTCAGCAGGCCCTGATCACGTGACTGAGCATGCACTGTTCACGTGGCTGATCACACACTGATCACGTGACTGATCATGCACTGATCACGTGGCTATCATGCACTGATCACGTGACTGATCATGCACTGATCACGTAATTGTCATGCACTGATCACGTGGCTATCATGCACTGATCACGTGGCTGATCATGCACTGATCACGTGACTGATCATGCACTGATCACGTGGCTATCATGCACTGATCACGTGGCTGATCATGCACTGATCACGTGACTGATCATGCACTGATCACGGGCTATCATGCACTGATCACGTGACTGATCATGCACTGATCACGTGGCTGATCATGCACTGATCACGTGACTGATCATGCACTGATCACGTGACTGATCATGCACTGATCACGTGACTGATCATGCACTGATCACGTGGCTGATCATGCACTGATCACGTGGCTGATCATGCACTGATCACGTGACTGATCATGCACTGATCACTGGCTATCATGCACTGATCACGTGGCTATCATGCACTGATCACGTGGCTGATCATGCACTGATCACGTGACTGATCATGCACTGATCACGTCTGATCATGCACTGATCACGTGACTGATCATGCACTGATCACGTGGATGATCATGCACTGATCACGTGACTGATCATGCACTGATCACGTGGCTATCATGCACTGATCACGTGGCTGATCATGCACTGATCACGTAGCTACCATGCACTGATCACGTGACTGATCATGCACTGATCACGTAATTGATCATGCACTGATCACGTGACTGATCATGCACTGATCACGTGACTGATCATGCACTGATCACGTGACTGATCATGCACTGATCACGTGGCTATCATGCACTGATCACGTGGCTGATCATGCACTGATCACGTAGCTATCATGCACTGATCACGTGACTGATCATGCACTGATCACGTGACTGATCATGCACTGATCACGTGGCTGATCATGCACTGATCACGTGACTGATCATGCACTGATCACGTGGCTGATCATGCACTGATCACGTAGCTACCATGCACTGATCACGTGACTGATCATGCACTGATCACGTGACTGATCATGCACTGATCACGTGGCTGATCATGCACTGATCACGTGACTGATCATGCACTGATCACGTGGCTGATCATGCACTGATCACGTGACTGATCATGCACTGATCACGTGGCTATCATGCACTGATCACGTGGCTGATCATGCACTGATCACGTAGCTACCATGCACTGTCACGTGACTGATCATGCACTGATCACGTGACTGATCATGCACTGATCACGTGACTGATCATGCACTGATCACGTGACTGATCATGCACTGATCACGTGGCTATCATGCACTGATCACGTGGCTGATCATGCACTGATCACGTAGCAACCATGCACTGATCACGTGACTGATCATGCACTGATCACGTAATTGATCATGCACTGATCACGTGGCTGATCATGCACTGATCACGGGACTGATCATGCACTGATCACGTGGCTGATCATGCACTGATCACGTGACTGATCATGCACTGATCACGTGACTGATCATGCACTGATCACGTGGCTATCATGCACTGATCACGTGGCTGATCATGCACTGATCACGTGGCTGATCATGCACTGATCACGTGACTGATCATGCACTGATCACGTGGCTATCATGCACTGATCACGTGACTATCATGCACTGATCACGTGCTGTCATGCACTGATCACGTGACTGATCATGCACTGATCACGTGGTATCATGCACTGATCACGTGGCTGATCATGCACTGATCACGTGTCTGATCATGCACTGATCACGTGGCTGATCATGCACTGATCACGTGGCTGATCATGCACTGATCACGTGGCTATCATGCACTGATCACGTGACTGATCATGCAATGATCACGTAGCTTACATGCACTGATCACGTGACTGATCATGCACTGATCACGTAATTGATCATGCACTGATCACGTGACTGATCATGCACTGATCACGTGACTGATCATGCACTGATCACGTGGCTATCATGCACTGATCACGTGGCTGATCATGCAATGATCACGTAGCTACCATGTACTGGTCACGTGACTGATCATGCACTGATCACGTAATTGATCATGCACTGATCACGTGGCTGATCATGCACTGATCACGTGACTGATCATGCACTGATCACGTGACTGATCATGCACTGATCACGTGGCTATCATGCACTGATCACGTGGCTGATCATGCACTGATCACGTGACTGATCATGCACTGATCACGTGACTGATCATGCACTGATCACGTGGCTATCATGCACTGATCACGTGGCTGATCATGCACTGATCACGTGACTGATCATGCACTGATCACGTGACTGATCATGCACTGATCACGTGGCTATCATGCACTGATCACGTGGCTGATCATGCAATGATCTCGTAGGAACCATCAACTGGTCACGTACTGATCATGCACTGATCACGTGACTGATCATGCACTGATCACGTGACTGATCATGCACTGATCACGTGGCTGATCACACACTGATCACGTGACTGATCATGCACTGATCACGTGGCTATCATGCACTGATCACGTGGTATCATGCACTGATCACGTGGCTGATCATGCACTGATCACGTGGCTGATCATGCACTGATCACGTGACTGATCATGCACTGATCACGTGACTGATCATGCACTGATCACGTGGCTTATCATGCACTGATCATGTGACTGATCATGTGCTGATCATGTTTGGTATCATACACTGATCATGTGCCTCTGGAGGCAATGAACAAAGAGCTGAGAAGGCACGAATCAGTCAGCAGGCAATAATCATGGAACTCAGCTGTGAGAAATCATGCTGCTCAGCTGGCAATAATCAAGTAGCTGAGCAGGCAGGAATTACGCAGCACAGCTGGCAATTGTCAAGCAGATGACAGGCAGGAATCGTGCAGCTCAGCTGGCAATTGTCAAGCAGATGAGCAGACAGTAATCACGCAGCTCAGCAGGCCCTGATCACGTGACTGAGCATGCACTGTTCACGTGGCTGATCATACACTGATCACGTGACTGATCATGCACTGATCACGTGGCTATCATGCACTGATCACGTGGCTGATCATGCACTGATCACGTGGCTGTCATGCACTGATCACGTGGCTATCATGCACTGATCACGTGGCTGATCATGCACTGATCACGTGACTGATCATGCACTGATCACGTGGCTATCATGCACTGATCACGTGGCTGATCATGCACTGATCACGTGACTGATCATGCACTGATCATGGCGCTATCATGCACTGATCACGTGACTGATCATGCACTGATCACGTGGCTGATCATGCACTGATCACGTGACTGATCATGCACTGATCACGTGACTGATCATGCACTGATCACGTGACTGATCATGCACTGATCACGTGACTGATCATGCACTGATCACGTGGCTGATCATGCACTGATCACGTGACTGATCATGCACTGATCACGTGGCTATCATGCACTGATCACGTGGCTATCATGCACTGATCACGTGGCTGATCATGCACTGATCACGTGACTGATCATGCACTGATCACGTCTGATCATGCACTGATCACGTGACTGATCATGCACTGATCACGTGGATGATCATGCACTGATCATGTGACTGATCATGCACTGATCACGTGGCTATCATGCACTGATCACGTGGCTGATCATGCACTGATCACGTAGCTACCATGCACTGATCACGTGACTGATCATGCACTGATCACGTAATTGATCATGCACTGATCACGTGACTGATCATGCACTGATCACGTGACTGATCATGCACTGATCACGTGACTGATCATGCACTGATCACGTGGCTATCATGCACTGATCACGTGGCTGATCATGCACTGATCACGTAGCTATCATGCACTGATCACGTGACTGATCATGCACTGATCACGTGACTGATCATGCACTGATCACGTGGCTGATCATGCACTGATCACGTGACTGATCATGCACTGATCACGTGGCTGATCATGCACTGATCACGTAGCTACCATGCACTGATCACGTGACTGATCATGCACTGATCACGTAACTGATCATGCACTGATCACGTGGCTGATCATGCACTGATCACGTGACTGATCATGCACTGATCACGTGGCTGATCATGCACTGATCACGTGACTGATCATGCACTGATCACGTGGCTATCATGCACTGATCACGTGGCTGATCATGCACTGATCACGTAGCTACCATATACTGTCACGTGACTGATCATGCACTGATCACGTGACTGATCATGCACTGATCACGTGACTGATCATGCACTGATCACGTGACTGATCATGCACTGATCACGTGGCTATCATGCACTGATCACGTGGCTGATCATGCACTGATCACGTAGCAACCATGCACTGATCACGTGACTGATCATGCACTGATCACGTAATTGATCATGCACTGATCACGTGGCTGATCATGCACTGATCACGGGACTGATCATGCACTGATCACGTGGCTGATCATGCACTGATCACGTGACTGATCATGCACTGATCACGTGACTGATCATGCACTGATCACGTGGCTATCATGCACTGATCACGTGGCTGATCATGCACTGATCACGTGGCTGATCATGCACTGATCACGTGACTGATCATGCACTGATCACGTGGCTATCATGCACTGATCACGTGACTGATCATGCACTGATCACGTGCTGATCATGCACTGATCACGTGACTGATCATGCACTGATCACGTGGTATCATGCACTGATCACGTGGCTGATCATGCACTGATCACGTGGCTGATCATGCACTGATCACGTGGCTGATCATGCACTGATCACGTAGCTGATCATGCACTGATCACGTGGCTATCATGCACTGATCACGTGACTGATCATGCACTGATCACGTGGCTACATGCACTGATCACGTGACTGATCATGCACTGATCACGTAATTGATCATGCACTGATCACGTGACTGATCATGCACTGATCACGTGACTGATCATGCACTGATCACGTGGTATCATGCACTGATCACGTGGCTGATCATGCAATGATCACGTAGCTACCATGTACTGGTCACGTGACTGATCATGCACTGATCACGTAATTGATCATGCACTGATCACGTGGCTGATCATGCACTGATCACGTGACTGATCATGCACTGATCACGTGACTGATCATGCACTGATCACGTGGCTATCATGCACTGATCACGTGGCTGATCATGCACTGATCACGTGACTGATCATGCACTGATCACGTGACTGATCATGCACTGATCACGTGGCTATCATGCACTGATCACGTGGCTGATCATGCACTGATCACGTGACTGATCATGCACTGATCACGTGGCTATCATGCACTGATCACGTGGCTGATCATGCACTGATCACGTGCCTGATCATGCACTGATCACGTGCTGATCATGCACTGATCACGTGACTGATCACGCAGTGATCACGTGGCTATCATGCACTACTCACGTGGCTGATCATGCAATGATCATGTAGCTACCATGTACAGGTCACGTGAATGATCATACACCCATCAGGTGACTGATCATGCACTGATCACGTGGCTATCATGCACTGATCACGAGACTGATCATGCACTGATCACGTCTATATCATGCACTGATCACATGACTGCCCATGCACTGATCACGTGGATGATCATACACTAATCATGTGACAGATTGTGCACTGATCACGTGGCTGATCATGCACTGATACCGTGACTGAGCATGGACTGATCACATGACTATCATGTAGTGATCACGTGACTTAATGGCGCTGATCATGTGACTGATGATGCGCTGATCATGTTTGCTATCATACACTGATCATGTGCCTCTGGAGGCAATAAACAAAGAGCTGAGTAGGCACGAATCAAACAGTCAGCAGGCAATAATCATGGAACTCAGCTGTGAGAAATCATGCTGCTCAGCTGGCAATAATCAAGCAGCTGAGCAGGCAGGAATTACGCAGCACAGCTGGCAATTGTCAAGCAGATGACAGGCAGGAATCGTGCAGCTCAGCTGGCAATTGTCAAGCAGATGAGCAGACAGTAATCACGCAGCTCAGCAGGCCCTGATCACGTGACTGAGCATGCACTGTTCACGTGGCTGATCATACACTGATCACGTGATTGATCATGCACTGATCACTTGGATATCATGCACTGATCACGTGGCTGATCATACACTGTTCACGTGTCTGACCATGCACTGATCACGTGGCTGATCATACACTGCTCACGTAACTGATCATGCACTGATCACGTGGCTATCATGCACTGATCACGTGGCTGAACATGCACTGTTCACGTGGCTGATCACACACCTGTCACGTGACATATCATGCTCTGATCACGTGGCACTCATGCACTGATCACTTGGCTGATCATACTCTGCTCACGTAACTCATCATGCACACATCACGTGGCTATCATGCACTGCTCACGTGGCTGTCATGGAATGATCACGTAGCTACCATATACTGGTCACGTGACTGATCATGCACAGATCACGTCAATGATCATGCACTGTTCACGTGACTGATCATGCACTGATCACGTGACTGATCATGCACTGATCACGTGGCTGATCATGCACTGATCACGTGGCTGATCATGCACTGATCACGTGGCTGATCATGCACTGATCACGTGGCTGATCATGCACTGATCACGTGACTGATCATGCACTGATCACGTGGCTATCATGCACTGATCACGTGGCTGATCATGCACTGATCACGTGACTGATCATGCACTGATCAGTGGCTGATCATGCACTGATCACGTGACTGATCATGCACTGATCACGTGGCTATCATGCACTGATCACGTGGCTGATCATGCACTGATCACGTGGCTGATCATGCACTGATCACGCAGCTATCATGCACTGATCACGTGACTGATCATGCACTGATCACGTGACTGATCATGCACTGATCACGTGGCTGATCATGCACTGATCACGTGACTGATCATGCACTGATCACGTGGCTATCATGCACTGATCACGTGGCTGATCATGCACTGATCACGTGCCTGATCATGCACTGATCACATGACTGATCATGCACTGATCACGTGACTGATCATGCACTGATCACGTGGCTATCATGCACTACTCACGTGGCTGATCATGCAATGATCATGTAGCTACCATGTACTGGTCACGTGACTGATCATACACCCATCAGGTGACTGATCATGCACTGATCACGTGGCTGATCATGCACTGATCACGTGACTGATCATGCACTGATCACGTGACTGATCATGCACTGATCACATAGCTATCATGCACTGATCACGTGGCTGATCATGCACTGATACCGTGACTGAGCATGGACTGATCACATGACTATCATGTAGTGATCACGTGACTTAATGGCGCTGATCATGTGACTGATGATGCGCTGATCATGTTTGCTATCATACACTGATCATGTGCCTCTGGAGGCAATAAACAAAGAGCTGAGTAGGCACGAATCAAACAGTCAGCAGGCAATAATCATGGAATTCAGCTGTGAGGAATCATGCTGCTCAGCTGGCAATAATCAAGCAGCTGAGCAGGCAGGAATTACGCAGCACAGCTGGCAATTGTCAAGCAGATGACAGGCAGGAATCGTGCAGCTCAGCTGGCAATTGTCAAGCAGATGAGCAGACAGTAATCACGCAGCTCAGCAGGCCCTGATCACGTGACTGAGCATGCACTGTTCACGTGGCTGATCATACACTGATCACGTGTCTGATCATGCACTGATCACGTGGCTGATCATGCACTGATCACGTGACTGATCATGCACTGATCACGTGGCTGATCATGCACTGATCACGTGGCTGATCACACACTGTCACGTGACATATCATGCACTGATCACGTGGTATCATGCACTGATCACGTGGCTGATCACACACTGCTCACGTAACTGATCATGCACACATCACGTGGCTATCATGCACTGCTCACGTGGCTGTCATGGAATGATCACGTAGCTACCATATACTGGTCACGTGACTGATCATGCACTGATCACGTCAATGATCATGCACTGATCACGTGACTGATCATGCACTGATCACGTGACTGATCATGCACTGATCACGTGGCTATCATGCACTGATCACGTGGCTGATCATGCACTGATCACGTAGCAACCATGTACTGGTCACGTGACTGATCATGCACTGATCACGTAATTGATCATGCACTGATCACGTGGCTCATCATGCACTGATCACGTGGCTGATCACACATGATCACGTGACTGATCATGCACTGATCACGTGGCTATCATGCACTGATCACGTGGCTATCATGCACTGATCACGTGGCTATCATGCACTGATCACGTGGCTGATCATGCACTGATCACGTAGCTATCATGCACTGATCACGTGACTGATCATGCACTGATCACGTAATTGATCATGCACTGATCACGTGGCTGATCATGCACTGATCACGTGGCTGATCACACACTGATCACGTGACTGATCATGCACTGATCACGTGACTGATCATGCACTGATCACGTGGCTATCATGCACTGATCACGTGGCTATCATGCACTGATCACGTGGCTGATCATGCACTGATCACGTGACTGATCATGCACTGATCACGTGGCTATCATGCACTGATCACGTGGCTATCATGCACTGATCACGTGGCTGATCATGCACTGATCACGTAGCTATCATGCACTGATCACGTAATTGATCATGCACTGATCACGTGACTGATCATGCACTGATCACGTGACTGATCATGCACTGATCACGTGACTGATCATGCACTGATCACGTGGCTATCATGCACTGATCACGTGGCTGATCATGCACTGATCACGTAGCTACATGCACTGATCACGTGACTGATCATGCACTGATCACGTGATTGATCATGCACTGATCACGTGGCTGATCATGCACTGATACCGTGACTGAGCATGGACTGATCACATGACTATCATGTAGTGATCACGTTACTTAATGGTGCTGATCATGTGACTGATCATGCGCTGATCATGTTTGCTATCATACACTGATCATGTGCCTCTGGAGGCAATAAACAAAGAGCTGAGTAGGCACGAATCAAACAGTCAGCAGGCAATAATCATGGAACTCAGCTGTGAGGAATCATGCTGCTCAGCTGGCAATAATCAAGCAGCTGAGCAGGCAGGAATTACGCAGCACAGCTGGCAATTTTCAAGCAGATGGCAGGCAGGAATCGTGCAGCTCAGCTGACAATTGTCAAGCAGATGAGCAGACAGTAATCACGCAGCTCAGCAGGCCCTGGTCACGTGACTGAGTATGCACTGTTCACATGGCTGATCATACACTGATCACGTGATTGATCATGCATTGATCACTTGGATATCATGCACTGATCACGTGGCTGATCATACACTGTTCACGTGTCTGACCATGCACTGATCACGTGGCTGATCATAAACTGCTCACGTAACTGATCATGCACTGATCACGTGGCTATCATGCACTGAATATGTGGCTGAACATGCATTGTTCACGTGGTTGATCACACACCTGTCACGTGACATATCATGCACTGATCACGTGGCATGAATGCACTGATCACGTGGCTGATCATACTCTGCTCACGTTACTCATCATGCACACATCACGTTTCTATCATGCACTGCTCACGTGGCTCGTCACGGAATGATCACGTAGCTACCATATACTGGTCACGTGACTGATCATGCACAGATCACGTCAATGATCAGGCACTGTTCACGTGACTGATCATGTACTGATCACGTGACTGATCATGCACTGATCACATAGCTGATCATGCACTGATCACGTAATTGATCATGCACTTATCATTTGGCTGATCATGCACTGATCACGTGGCTGATCATACACTGATCACGTGACTGATCATGCACTGATCACGTGACTGATCATGCACTGATCACGTGGCTATCATGCACTGATCACTTGGCTGGTCATACACTGATCACATGACTGATCATGCACTGTTCACCTGACTGATCATGTACAGGTCACGTGAATAATCATGAAGTGATCACGTGGCTATCATGCACTGCTCACGTGGCTGATCATGCAATGATCACGCAGCTAACATGTACTGGTCACATGACTGATCATGCACTGATCACATAATTGATCATTCACTGATCACCTGGCTTATCATGCATTGATCATGTGACTGATCATGTGCTGATCATGTTTGGTGTCACACACTAATCATGTGCCTCTGGAGGCAATGAACATAGAGCTGAGTAGGCAGGAATCAGTCAGCAGTCTATAATCGTGGAATTCCGCTCTGAGAAATCATGCCGCTCTGCTGGCAATAGTCAAGTAGATGAGCAGGCAGGAATTACGCAGCACAGGTGGCAATTGTCAAGGAGATGACAGGCAGGAATCATGCAGCTCAGCTGGCAATTGTCAAGCAGATGAGCAGACAGTAATCACGCAGCTCAGCAGGCCCTGATCACGTGACTGAGCATGCACTGTTCACATGGCTTATCACACACCTATCACGTGACTGATCATGCACTGATCACGTGACTGATCATGCACTGTTCACGAGAGTGATCATGCACTGTTCACGTGGATATGATGCACTGATCACGTATTTGATCATACACTGTTCACGTGTCTGACCATGCACTGCTCACGTGGCTGATAATACACTGTTCACGTAACTGATCATGCACTGATCACGTGGATATCATGCACTGATCCCGTGGCTGAACATGCACTGTTCACGTGGCTTATCACACACCTGTCACGTGACTGATCATGCACTGATCGCGTGGCACTCATGCACTGATCACGTGGCTGATAATACTCTGCTCACGTAACTCATCATGCACACATCAGGTGGCTATCATGAACTTCTCACCTGCCTGGTCATGCAATGCTCACGGAGCGACCATATACTGGTCACGTGACTGATCATGCACAGATCACGTAGATGATCATGCACGGTTCAGGTGACTGATCATGTACTGATCACGTGGCTGATCATGCAATGATCACGTAGCTACCATGCACTGATCAGGTAATTGATCATGCACTGATCACGTGACTGATCATGCACAGATCACGTGACTGATCATGCACAGATCACGTGACTGATCATGCACTGATCACGTAGCTACCATGCACTGCTCAGGTGGCTGGTCATGCAATGATCACGTAGCTACCATGCACTGGTCACGAGACTGATCATGCACTGATCAGGTAATTGATCATGCACTGATCACGTGACTGATCATGCAAAGATCACGTCACTGATCATGCACAGATCACGTGGCTGATCATGCACTGATACCGTGACTGAGCATGGACTGATCACATGACTCTCATGTAGTGATCACGTGACTTAATGGCACTGATCATGTGACTGATCATGCGCTGATCATGTTTGCTATCATAAACTGATCATGTGCCTCTGGAGGCAATAAACAAAGAGCTGAGTAGGCACGAATCAAACAGTCAGCAGGCAATAATCATGGAACTCAGCTGTGAGGAATCATGCTGCTCAGCTGGCAATAATCAAGCAGCTGAGCAGGCAGGAATTACACAGCACAGCTGGCAATTGTCAAGCAGATGACAGGCAGGAATCGTGCAGCTCAGCTGACAATTGTCAAGCAGATGAGCAGACAGTAATCACGCAGCTCAGCAGGCCCTGGTCACGTGACTGAGCATGCACTGTTCACGTGGCTGATCATACACTGATCACGTGATTGATCATGCATTGATCACTTGGATATCATGCACTGATCACGTGGCTGATGATACACTGTTCACGTGTCTGACCATGCACTGATCACGTGGCTGATCATACACTGCTCACGTAACTGATCATGCACTGATCACGTGGCTATCATGCACTGAATACGTGGCTGAACATGCACTGTTCACGTGGCTGATCACACACCTGTCACGTGACATATCATGCACTGATCACGTGGCACGAATGCACTGATCACGTGGCTGATCATACTCTGCTCACGTAACTCATCATGCACACATCACGTTTCTATCATGCACTGCTCACGTGGCTCGTCACGGAATGATCACGTAGCTACCATATACCTGTCACGTGACTGATCATGCACAGATCACGTCAATGATCAGGCACTGTTCACGTGACTGATCATGTACTGATCACGTGACTGATCATGCACTGATCACGTGGCTGATCATGCACTGATCACGTAATTGATCATGCACTTATCATTTGGCTGATCATGCACTGATCACGTGGCTGATCATACACTGATCACGTGACTGATCATGCACTGATCACGTGACTGATCATGCACTGATCACGTGGCTATCATGCACTGATCACTTGGCTGGTCATACACTGATCACATGATTGATCATGCACTGTTCACGTGACTGATCATGTACAGGTCACGTGAATAATCATGAAGTGATCACGTGGCTATCATGCACTGCTCACATGGCTGATCATGCAATGATCACGCAGCTAACATGTACTGGTCACATGACTGATCATGCACTGATCACATAATTGATCATGCACTGATCACCTGGCTTATCATCCATTGATCATGTGACTGATCATGTGCTGATCATGTTTGGTGTCACACACTGATCATGTGCCTCTGGAGGCAATGAACATAGAGCTGAGTAGGCAGGAATCAGTCAGCAGGCTATAATCGTGGAACTCAGCTCTGAGAAATCATGCTGCTCAGCTGGCAATAGTCAAGTAGATGAGCAGGCAGGAATTACGCAGCACAGGTGGCAATTGTCAAGGAGATGACAGGAAGGAATCATGCAGTTCAGCTGGCAATTGTCAAGCAGATGAGCAGACAGTAATCACGCGGCTCAGCAGGCCCTGATCACGTGACTGAGCATGCACTGTTCACATGGCTTATCACACACCTATCACGTGACTGATCATGCACTGATCATGTGACTGATCATGCACTGATCACGTAGTTATCTTGCACTGATCACTTGGCTGATCATACACTCATCACGGGACTGATCGTACACTGATCACGGCGCTATCATGCATTGACTACATGACTCCACATGCACTGATCACGTGGATGATCATGCACTGATCACGTGACTGACCATGCACTGATCACGTGACTGATCAGGCACTGATCACATGGCTGATCATGCACTGATCACGTGGCTATCATGCACTGCTCACATGGCTGATCTGGCAATGCTCACGTAGCTACCTTGTACTGGTCACATGACTGATCATGCACTGATCACGTAATTGATCATGCACTGATAATGTGGCTGATCATGCAATGATCACGTGGCTGATCATACACTGATCACGTGACTGATCATGCACTGATCACGTGACTGATCATGCACTGATCACGTGGCTATCATGCACTGATCACGTGGCTGACCATACACTGGTCACTTGGATATCATGCACTGATCACGTGGCTCATCATACACTGTTCACGTGTCTGACCATGCACTGATCACGTGGCTGATCATACACTTCTCACGTAACTGATCATGCACTGATCACGTGGCTATCATGCACTGAATACGTGGCTGAGCATGCACTGTTCACTTGGCTGATCACACACCTGTCATGTGACATATCATGCACTGATCACGTGGCTGATCATACTCTGCTCACGTAACTGATCATGCACACATCACGTGGCTATCATGCACTCCTCACGTGGTTCATCATGGAATGATCACAAAGCTACCATATACTGGTCACGTGACTGATCATGCACTGATCACGTGGCTATCATGCACAGATCACGTGGCTGGTCATACAATGATCATGTAGCTACCTTGTACTGGTCACGTGACTAATCATGCACTGATCACGTGGCTGATCATGCAATGATCACGCAGCTACCATGTACTGGTCACATGACTGATCATGCACTGATCACGTGGCTGATCATGCACTGATCACGTAATTGATCATGCACTGATCACATGGCTTATCATGCATTGATTATGTGATTCATCATGTGCTGATCATGTTTGGTGTCATACACTGATCATGTGCCTCTGGAGGCAATGAACAAAGAGCTGAGTAGGCAGGAATCAGTAGGCAATAATCATGGAACTCAGCTCTGAGAAATCATGCTGCTCAGCTGGCAATAATCAAGTAGATGAGCAGGCAGGAATTATGCAGCACAGGTGGCAATTGTCAAGGAGATGACAGGCAGGAATCGTACAGCTCAGCTGGCAATTGTCAAGCAGATGAGCAGACAGTAATCACACAGCTCAGCACGCCTTGATCACGTGACTGAGCATGCACTGTTCACGTCGCTGATCACACACCTATCACGTGAATGATCATGCACTGATCACGTGGCCCTCATGCACAGATCACGTGATTGCGCATGCACTGATCACGTAATTGTATGCACTGATCACGTGGCTATCATGCACTGATGACGTGGCTGATCATGCACTGATAATGTGACTGATCATGCACTGATCACGTAGCTATCTTGCACTGGTCACTTGGCTGATCATACATTCATCACGGGACTGATCGTGCACTGATTGCGGCACTATCATGCATTGACTACATGACTCCACATGCACTGATCACGTGCATGATCATGCACTGATCACGTGACTGATCAGGCACTGATCACCTGGCTATCATGCACTGATCATTTGGCTGGTCATACACTGATCATGTGCCTGGTCATGCACTGATCATGTGGCTGGTCATGCACTGCTCACGTGGCTGGTCATGCAATGATCACGTAGCTACCATATACTGGTCACTCGACTGATAATGCACAGATCACGTAAATGATCATGCACTGTTCCCGTGACTGATCATGTACTGATCACGTGACTGATCATGCACTGACCACGTGGCTATCATGCTCTCCTCACGTGGGTGATCATGCAATGAACACGTAGCAACCATGTACTGGTAACCTGACTGATCATGCACTGATCATGTAATTGATCCAGCACTGATCACGTGGCTCATCATGCACTGATCACGTGACAGTTCACCCACTGATCACTTGACTGATCATGCACTGATCACGTGGCTATAATGCCCTGAGTACGTGGCTGATCATACACTTTTCACGTTCCTGGTCATCACAGATTACGTGACTAATGATGAACTGATCACGGGGCTATAATTCACTGATCACGTGGATATCATGCAATGATTACGTGCCTGTCATGCACAGATCACGTGACTAATCATGAACTGATTACGTAGGTATCATGCACTGATCACGTGGCTGATCATACACTGTTCACGTGTCTGATCATGCACTGATCACGTGGCTGATCATACACTGCTCACGTAGCTGATCATGCACTGATCACGTGTCTATCATGCAGTGCTCACGTGGCTGATCCTGCATTGATCACGTAGCTTACATGTACTGGTCACGTGTCTGATCATGCAATGGTAACGTAATTGATCATGCACTGATCACGTGACTGATCATGTACTGATCACGTGATTGATCAGGCACTGATCACGTGTCTATCATGCACTGCTTACGTGGCTGATATTACAATGTTCACATAGCTACCATGTATGGTCACATGACTGATCATGCACTGATCACGTAATTGATCATGCACTGATCAAGTGGCTGATCATACACTGCTCACGTGACTGATCATGCACTCTTCACGAGACTCATCATGCACTGATCACGTGGCTATCATTCACTGATCACGTGGCTGATCATACACTGATCACGTGACTGATCATGCACTGTTCACGAGAGTGATCATGCACTGTTCACGTGGATATCATGCACTGATCACGTATTTGATCATACACTGTTCACGTGTCTGACCATGCACTGCTCACGTGGCTGATAATACACTGTTCACGTAACTGATCATGCACTGATCACGTGGATATCATGCACTGATCCCGTGGCTGAACATGCACTGTTCACGTGGCTTATCACACACCTGTCACGTGACTGATCATGCACTGATCGCGTGGCACTCATGCACTGATCACGTGGCTGATCATACTCTGCTCACGTAACTCATCATGCACACATCAGGTGGCTATCATGAACTTCTCACCTGGCTGGTCATGCAATGTTCACGGAGCTACCATATACTGGTCACGTGACTGATCATGCACAGATCACGTAAATGATTATGCACTCTTCACGTGACTGATCATGTACTGATCACGTGGCTGATCATGCAATGATCACGTAGCAACCATGTACTGGTCACGTGACTTATCATGCACTGATAACGTAATTAATCCTGCACTGATCACCTGACTTATCATGCACTGATCACGTGGCTGATCACACAGGTATCACGTGACTGATCATGCACTGATCACGTGGTTATCATACACTGATCACGTGGCTATCATTCACTGATCACGTGGATATCATGCACGGATCACGTGGCTGATCACACACGTATCACGTGACTGATCATGCACTGATCACGTGGCTGATCATGCAATGATCACGTAGCTACCATGTACTGGTCACGTGACTGATCTTGCACTGATCACGTAATTGATCATGCACTGATCACGTGACTGATCAAGCACTGATCCCTTGGCTATCATGCACTGTTAACGTAGCTGATCATGAAATGATCAGGCAGCTACAATGTACTGGTCACGTGACTGATCATGCACTGATCACTTGACTGATCATGCACTGATCAAGTGGCTATCATGCACTGATCACTTGGCTGGTCATACACTGATCACGCAGCTATCATGTACTTGTCACGTGACTGATCATCCACTGATCATGTGGCTGATCATGCACTGATCTCGTGACTGATCATGCACTGATCACGTGACTTATCATGCACTGATCACGTGGCTATCATGCACTGATCACATGGCTGGTCATACACTGATCACGTGCCTGGTCATGCACAGATTACATGACTGATCATGCACTCATCACGTCACTGATCATGCACTGATCACGTGGCTATCATGCACTGTTCACGTGGCTGATCATACACTGATCACCTGCCTGTTCATTCACAGATCACGTGACTAATCATGAAGTGATCACGTAGCAATCATTCACTGATCACCTGGCTGATCATGCACTGATCACGTGGCTATCATGCAATGATCACGTGGCTATCATGCACTGATCACGTGGCTGATCATGCACTGATACCGTGACTGAGCATGGACTGATCACATGACTATCATGTAGTGATCACGTGACTTAATGGCGCTGAACATGTGACTGATAATGCGCTGAGCATGTTTGCTATCATACACTGATCATGTGCCTCTGGAGGCAATAAACAAAGAGCTGAGTAGGCATGAATCAAACAGTCAGCAGGCAATAATCATGGAACTCAGCTGTGAGGAATCATGCTGCTCAGCTGGCAATAATCAAGCAGCTGAGCAGGCAGGAATTACACAGCACAGCTGGCAATTGTCAAGCAGATGACAGGCAGGAATCGTGCAGCTCAGCTGGCAATTGTCAAGCAGATGAGCAGACTAATGACGCAGCTCAACAGGCCCTGGTCACGTGACTGAGCATGCACTGTTCACCTGGCTGATCATACACTGATCACGTGATTGATCATGCACTGATCACTTGGATATCATGCACTGATCACGTGGCTCATCATACACTGTTCACGGGTCTGACCATGCATCGATCACGTGGCTGATCATACACTGCTCACGTAACTGATCATGCACAGATCACGTAATTGATCATGCACTTATCACGTGGCTGATCATGCAATGATCACGTAGCTACCATGTACTGGTCCCGAGAGTGATCATGCACTGATCACGTAATTGATCATGCACTGATCACGTGGCTGATCATGCACTGAACACGTGACTGATCATGCACTGATCACGTGACTGATCATGCACTGATCACGTGGCTATCATGCACTTCTCACGTGGCTGATCATGCAGTGATCACGTAATTGATCATGCACTGATCACCTGGCTTATCATGCATTCATCATGTGACTGATCATGTGCTGATTATGTTTGGTGTCACACAGTGATCATGTGCATCTGGAGGCAATGAACAAAAAGCTGAATAGGCAGGAATCAGTCATCAGGCTATAATCATGGA
This sequence comes from Bos javanicus, assembly GCF_032452875.1. NCBI lineage: Eukaryota > Metazoa > Chordata > Mammalia > Artiodactyla > Bovidae > Bos > Bos javanicus. The sequence continues at coordinate 79,203 of NW_026894061.1, read as the reverse complement.
ACTCAGCTCTGAGAAATCATGCTGCTCAGCTGGCAATAATCAAGTAGATGAGCAGGCAGGAATTATGCAGCACAGGTGGCAATTGTCAAGGAGATGACAGGCAGGAATCGTACATCTCAGCTGGCAATTGTCAAGCAGATGAGCAGACAGTAATCACGCAGCTCAGCAGGCCCTGATCACGTGACTGAGCATGCACTGTTCACGTCGCTGATCACACACCTATCACGTGAATGATCATGCACTGATCACGTAATTGTATGCACTGCTCACGTGGCTAACATGCACTGATGACGTGGCTGATCATGCACTGATCATGTGACTGATCATGCACTGATCACGTAGCTATCTTGCACTGATCACTTGGCTGATCATACACTCATCATGGGACTGATCGTGCACTGATTACGGCGCTATCATGCATTGACTACATGACTCCACATGCACTGATCACGTGATGATCATGCACTGATCACGTGACTGACCATGCACTGATCACGTGGCTGATTATGCACTGATCACGTGGCTGATCATGCACTGATCTCGTGGCTATCATGCACTACTCACGTGGCTGATCAGGCAATGATAACGCAGCTAACATGTACTGGTCACGTGACTGATCATCCACTGATCATGTAATTGATCATGCACTGGTCATGTGGCTGATCATGCACTGATCACGTGGCTGACCATGCACTGATCACGTGGCTATCATGCACTGATCACTTGGCTGGTCATACTTATCACGTGCCTCGTCATGCAGTGATCACGTGGCTGATCATGCACTGATCACGTGACTGATCATGCACTGATCACGTGGCTATCATGCACTGATCATGTGGCTATCATGCACAGATCACGTGGCTGATCATGCAATGATCACGTAGCTACCATGTACTGGTTACATGACTGGTCATGCACTGATCACGTGGCTGATCATGCACTGATCACGTGACTGATCATGCACTGTTCACGAGAATCATCATGCACTGTTCACGTGTCTGACCATGCACTGCTCACGTGGCTGATCATACACTGTTCACGTAACTGATCATGCACTGATCACGTGGATATCATGCACTGATCACGTGGCTGAACATGCACTGTTCACGTGGCTTACACACACCTGTCACGTGACTGATCATGCACTGATCACGTGGCACTCATGCACTGATCACGTGGCTCGTCATACTCTGCTCACGTAACTGATCATGCACACATCACGTGGCTATCTTGCACTTCTCACCTGGCTGGTCATGCAATGTTCACGTAGCTACCACATACTGGTCACGTGACTGATCATGCTCAGATCACGTAAATGATCATGCACTGTTCAGTTGACTGATCATGTACTGATCACGTGACTAATCATGCACTGATCACGTGGCTATCATGCACTGCTCACGTGCCTGATCATGCAATGATCACCTAGCAACCATGTACTGGTCACGTGACTGATCATGCACTGATCACGTGATTAATCCTGCAGTGATCACCTAACTCATCATGCACTGATCACGTAGCTGATCACACACGTATCACGTGACTGATCATGCACTGATCACATGGCTATCATGCACTAATCACGTGGCTATCATTCACTGATCACGTGGATATCATGCACTGATCACGTGGCTGATCACACACGTATCACATGACTGATCATGCACTGATCATGGGGATATAATGCACTGCTCACGTGGCTGATCATACACTGCTCACGTAACTGATCATGCACTGATCACGTGGCTATCATGCACTGATCACGTGGCTGAACATGCACTGTTCACGTGGCTGATCACACACCTGTCACGTGACATATCATGCACTGATCACGTTGCACTCATGCACTGATCACCTGGCTGATCATACTCTGCTCAAGTAACTCATCATGCACACATCACGTTTCTATCATGCACTGCTCACGTGGCTCGTCATGGAATGATCACGTAGCTACCATATACTGGTCACGTGACTGATCAGGCACAGATCTCGTGAATGATCACGCACTGTTCTAGTGACAGATCATGTACTGATCACGTGACTGATCATGCACTGATCACGTGGCTGACCATGCACTGATCAGGTAATTGATCATGCACTTATCATTTGGCTGATCATGCACTGATCACGTGGCTGATCATGCACTGATCACGTGACTGATCATGCACTGATCACGTGAATGATCATGCACTGATCACGTGGCTATCATGCACTGATCACTTGGCTGGTCATACACTGATCACATGACTGATCATGCACTGTTCACGTGACTGATCATGTACTGATCACGTGACTGATCATGCACTGATCACGTAATTGATCATGCACTGATCACGTGGCTGATCAATCAATGATCACGTGACTGACCATGCACTGATCACGTGACTGATAATCCACTGATCAGTTGGCTATCATGCACTTAATACTTGGCTGAGCATACACTGATCACGTGACTGATAATGCACTGATCATCTGGCTATCATGCACTCATTACCTGGTTATCGTGCACTGATCACGTGGTTGATCATACACTGATCACGAGACTGATCATGCACTGATCACGTCTATATCATGCACTGATCACATGACTGCCCATGCACTGATCACCCGGATGATCATACACTGATCATGCGACAGATCATACACTGATCACGTGGCTATCATGCACTGCTCACGCGGCTGTTCATGCAATGATCACGTAGCTACCATGTACTGGTCACCTGAGTGATCATGCACTGATCACGTAATTGATCATGCACTGATCAGGTGACTTATCATGCACTGTTAACGTGAGTGATCATGCACTGATCACGTGACTGATCATGCACTGATCTCGTGGCTATCATGCACGGCTCATGTGGCTGATCCTGCAATGATCACCTAGCTACCATATACTGGTCACGTGACTGATCATGCACTGATCACGTAATTGATCATGCACTGATCACGTGGCTGATCATCCCCTGATCACGTGACTGATCATGCACTGATCACATGACTGATCATGCACTGATCACGTGGCTATCCTGCACTGATCACTTGGCTGGTCATACACTGATCACGTGCCTGGTCATGCACAGATTACATGACTGATCATGCAGTGAACATGTGACTGATCGTGCAATGATCACGTAGCTATCATGCACTACTCACGTGGCTGATCATGCAATGATCATGTAGCTACCATGTACCGGTCAGGTGACTGATCATACACCCATCAGGTGACAGATCATGCACTGATCACGTGGCTGATCATACACTGATCACCTGCCTGGTCATGCACAGATCACCTGACAAATCATGAACTGATCACATAGCTATCATGAACTGATCACCTGGCTGATCATGCACTGATCACGTGGCTGATCATGCACTGATACCGTGACTGAGCATGGACTGATCACATGACTATCATGTAGTGATCACGTGACTTAATGGCACTGATCATGTGACTGATCTTGCGCTGATCATGTTTGCTATCATACACTGATCATGTGCCTCTGGAGGCAATAAACAAAGAGCTGAGTAGGCCCGAATCAAACAGTCGGCAGGCAATAATCATGGAACTCAGGTGTGAGGAATCATGCTGCTCAGCTGGCAATAATCAAGCAGCTGAGCATGCAGGAATTACGCAGCACAGCTGGCAATTGTCAAGCAGATGAGCAGACAGTAATCACGCAGCTCAGCAGGCCCTGATCACGTGACTGAGCATGCACTGTTCACGTGGCTGATCATACACTGATCACGTGATTGATCATGCACTGATCACTTGGATATCATGCACTGATCACGTGGCTGATCATACACTGTTCACGTGTCTGACCATGCACTGATCACGTGGCTATCATGCACTGATCACTAGACTGATCATGCACTGATCACGTCTATATCATGCACTGATCACATGACTGCCCATGCACTGATCACCCGGATGATCATACACTGATCATGCGACAGATCATGCACTGATCACGTGGCTATCATGCACTGCTCACGCGGCTATTCATGCAATGATCACGTAGCTACCATGTACTGGTCACGTGAGTGATCATGCACTGTTAACGTGAGTGATCATGCACTGATCACGTGACTGATCATGCACTGATCTCGTGGCTATCATGCACGGCTCATGTGGCTGATCATGCAATGATCACCTAGCTACCATATACTGGTCACATGACTGATCATGCACTGATCACATAATTGATCATGCACTGATCACCTGGCTTATCATGCATTGATCATGTGACTGATTATGTGCTGATCATGTTTGGTGTCACACACTGATCATGAGCCTCTGGAGGCAATGAACATAGAGCTGAGTAGGCAGGAATCAGTCAGCAGGCTATAATCATGGAACTCAGCTCTGAGAAATCATGCTGCTCAGCTGGCAATAATCAAGTAGATGAGCAGGCAGGAATTATGCAGCACAGGTGGCAATTGTCAAGGAGATGACAGGCAGGAATCGTGCAGCTCAGCTGGAAATTGTCAAGCAGATGAGCAGACAGTAATCACGCAGCTCAGCAGGCCTTGATCACGTGACTGAGCATGCACTGTTCACATGGCTGATCACACTCCTATCACGTGACTGATCATGCACTGATCATGTGACTGATCATGCACTGATCACGTTGATATCTTGCACTGATCACTTGGCTGATCATACACTCATCACGGGACTTATCGTGCACTTATCACAGCGCTATCATGCTTTGACTACATGACTCCACATGCACTGATCACGTGGATGATCATGCACTGATCACGTGACTGACCATGCACTGATCACGTGACTGATCAGGCACTGATCACATGGCTGATCATGCATTGATCACGTGGCTATCATGCACTGCTCACGTGGCTGCTCAGGCAATGATCACGTAGCTACCATGTACTGGTCACGTGACTGATCATGCACTGATCACGTAATTGATCATGCACTGATCATGTGGCTGATCATGCACTGATCACGTGGCTGGGCATGCACTGATCACGTGGCTATCATGCACTGATGACGTGGCTGCGCATGCACTGATGACGTGGCTGATCAGGCACTGATCACATGGCTCATCATGCACTGATCACGTGTTTATCAGGCAATGATCAGTGACTGACAGGCGCTGATCATGGGACTGTGCACGCTGATCACGTGGCTATCATGCACTGATCACGAGACTGCGCATGCATTGATGACGTGGCTGTTCGGGCACTGATCACGTGTTTATCAGGCAGTGATCAGTGACTGACAGGCGCTGATCAGGGGACTGTGCACGCACTGATCAGGTGGCTGATCAGGAACTGACCACCTGACTGCGCATGCAGTGATCACGTGGCTGTTCGTTCACTGATCACGTGTTTATCCTACGGTGATCACGTGACTGAGAGGCGCTGATCACGTGACTGTGCCGCCAGTGATCACGTGGCTGAGCAGGCACTGATACCTTGACTGAGCATGCACTGATCATGTGCCGGGAGCCGGGGAGGCATTCCACTCTGGACAAAGGTCATGAGGAAGGAGGCTCGTCATACGCAAATGTGGGATCGAGCCTCAGGAGTCCACCCGGATATTTTCGAGCATCTCCCCCCGAAAAAACCCAGAGTCTGCCTACTGTATTGCTTTGTGCTCTCACCTCTGATTTCACTGGGGGCTGTCCCCCACCACCATCTCGCTCTCTCTGTCAAAGAGTTAACTTACAGCTCCAATTCATAAAGTTCCTTGTCATTCTTCCCTTTAACTTCCAGCTGAGTCTCCATCTGGAGCCCGGAACCCACCACGCTTACTAATTATTCCTGGGCTGCTAAGACTCACTCGAGAAGGTGTCTAGGGTGAGGCACCTTTCGCTATTCGAGAGGGAACCTGCGGCCTACGTAAGTGGTGCAAACTTCTTGTCTTGAAGTTTGATTGGTCTTCCGCGTAAACCAAGCTACTCAGTCTCTTTTCTCCACCGAATTTTCCTACTGAGCTCTCCTCATACTATTATTCTTGACATCTCTGATTAGCATATAAATAGTCACCTAGGCCATCTCACCTTCGAATACCCTGGATCAGTTGGGGCTGGTCCCCGGCAGGTGGCGACCGAACAGAGACCTCAGGAGGCGATACTCAAAGAGCTGAGCAGACACGAACCACGCAATCAGCAGGCAATAAGCATGGAGCTCAGCAGTGACGAATCATGCTGCTCAACTGGCAATAATCAAGCACGTGAGCAGGCAGGAATCACGCAGCTCAGCTGGCAATTGTCAAGCAGATGAGCTGACAGGAATCACGCAGCTCAGATGGCAATTGTCATGCAGATGAGACGGCAGGAATCACGCAGCTCAGCAGGCCCTGATCACGTGACTCTGCAGGCACTGATCACGTGGCTGATCAAGTCCAGATCACGTGACTGAGCATGCACTGATCACGTGGCTATCATGCACTGATGACGTGACTGCGCATGCACTGATGACGTGGCTGATCACGCACTGATCACATGGCTCATCATGCACTGATCACGTGTTTATCAGGCAATGATCAGTGACTGAGAGGCGCTGATCATGGGACTGTGCACGCACGGATCACGTGGCTATCATGCGTTGATCACGTGACTGTGCATGCCCTGATGACGTGTCTGTTCGGGCACTGATCACGTGTTTATCAGGCAGTGATCAGTGACTGACAGGCGCTGATCAGGGGACTGTGCACGCACTGATCAGGTGGCTGATCAGGAACTGACCACCTGACTGCGCATGCAGTTATCACGTGGCTGGTCGTTCACTGATCACGTGTTTATCATACGGTGATCACGTGACTGAGAGGCGCTGATCACGTGACTGTGCCGTCAGTGATCACGTGGCTGAGCAGGCACTGATATCGTGCCTGAGCATGCACTGATCATGTGCCGGGAGCCGCGGAGGCATTCCACTCTGGACAAAGGTCATGAGGAAAGAGGCTCGGCATACGCAAATGCGGGATCGAGCCTCAGGAGTCCACCCGGATATTCTCGAGCATCTCCCCCCCAAAAAAACCAGAGTCTGCCTACTGTATTGCTTTGTGCTCTCACCTCTGATTTCACTGGGGGCTGTCCCCCACCATCTCGCTCTCTCTGTCAAAGAGTTAACTTACAGCTCCAATTCATAAAGTTCCTTGTCATACTTCCCTTTAACTTCCAGCTGAGTCTCCATCTGGAGCGCGGAACCCACACGCTTACTAATTATGCCTGGGCTGCTAAGACCCACTCGAGAAGCTGTCTAGGGTGAGGCACCTTTCGCTATTCGAGAGGGCGCCTGCGGCCTACGTAAGTGGTGCAAACTTCTTGTCTTGAAGTTTGATTGGTCTTCCGCGTAAACCAAGCTACTCAGTCTCTTTTCTCCACCGAATTTTCCTACTGAGCTCTCCTCATACTATTATTCTTGACATCTCTGATTAGCATATAAATAGTCGCCTAGGCCATCTCTCCTTCGAATACCCTGGATCAGTTGGGGCTGGTCCCCGGCAGGTGGCGACCGAACAGGGACCTCAGGAGGCGATACTCAAAGAGCTGAGCAGACACGAACCACGCAATCAGCAGGCAATAAGCATGGAGCTCAGCAGTGACGAATCATGCTGCTCAACTGGCAATATTCAAGCAGATGAGCCGACAGGAATCACGCAGCTCAGATGGCAATTGTCATGCAGATGAGCCGGCAGGAAGCACGCAGCTCAGCAGGCCCTGATTACGTGACTCTGCAGGCACTGATCACGTGGCTGATCAAGTCCAGATCACGTGACTGAGCATGCACTGATCACGTGGCTATCATGCACTGATGACGTGACTGCGCATGCACTGATGACGTGGCTGATCAGGCACTGATCACGTGTTTATCAGGCAGTGATCAGTGACTGACAGGCGCTGATCAGGGGACTGTGCACGCACTGATCACGTGGCTATCATGCACTGATCACGTGACTGCGCATGCACTGATGACGTGGCTGTTCGGGCACTGATCACGTGTTTATCAGGCAGTGATCAGTGACTGACAGGCGCTGATCAGGGGACTGTGCACGCACTGATCAGGTGGCTGATCAGGAACTGACCACCTGACTGCGCATGCAGTGATCACGTGGCTGGTCGTTCACTGATCACGTGTTTATCATACGGTGATCACGTGACTGAGAGGCGCTGATCACGTGACTGTGCCGTCAGTGATCACCTGGCTGAGCATGCACTGATATCGTGACTGAGCATGCACTGATCATGTGCCGGGAGCCGGGGAGGCATTCCACTCTGGACAAAGGTCATGAGGAAGGAGGCTCGGCATACGCAAATGTGGGATCAAGCCTCAGGAGTCCACCCGGATATTCTCGAGCATCTCCCCCCAAAAAAAACCAGAGTCTGCCTACTGTATTGCTTTGTGCCCTCACCTCTGATTTCACTGGGGGCTGTCCCCCACCACCATCTCGCTCTCTGTGTCATAGAGTTAACTTACAGCTCCAATTCATAAAGTTCCTTGTCATTCTTCCCTTTAACTTCCAGCTGAGTCTCCATCTGGAGCGCGGAACCCACCACGCTTACTAATTATGCCTGGGCTGCTAAGACCCACTCGAGAAGGTGTCTAGGGTGAGGCACCTTTCGCTATTCGAGAGGGCGCCTGCGGCCTACGTAAGTGGTGCAAACTTCTTGTCTTGAAGTTTGATTGGTCTTCCGCGTAAACCAAGCTACTCAGTCTCTTTTCTCCACCGAATTTTCCTACTGAGCTCTCCTCATCCTATTATTCTTGACATCTCTGATTAGCATATAAATAGTCGCCTAGGCCATCCCTCCTTCGAATACCCTGGATCAGTTGGGGCTGGTCCCCGGCAGGTGGCGACCGAACAGGGACCTCAGGAGGCGATACTCAAAGAGCTGAGCAGACACGAACCACGCAATCAGCAGGCAATAAGCATGGAGCTCAGCAGTGACGAATCATGCTGCTCAACTGGCAATAATCAAGCACGTGACCAGGCAGGAATCACGCAGCTCAGCTGGCAATTGTCAAGCAGATGAGCCGACAGGAATCACGCAGCTCAGATGGCAATTGTCATGCAGATGAGCCGGCAGGAATCACGCAGCTCAGCAGGCCCTGATCACGTGACTCTGCAGGCACTGATCACCTGGCTGATCAAGTCCAGATCACGTGACTGAGCATGCACTGATCACGTGGCTATCATGCACTGATGACGTGACTGCGCATGCACTGATGACGTGGCTGATCAGGCACTGATCACATGGCTCATCATGCACTGATCACGTGTTTATCAGGCAATGATCAGTGACTGACAGGCGCTGATCATGGGACTGTGCACGCACTGATCACGTGGCTATCATGCACTGATCACGTGACTGCGCATGCACTGATGACGTGGCTGTTCGGGCACTGATCACGTGTTTATCAGGCAGTGATCAGTGACTGACAGGCGCTGATCAGGGGACTGTGCACGCACTGATCAGGTGGCTGATCAGGAACTGACCACCTGACTGTGCATGCAGTGATCACGTGGCTGGTCGTTCACTGATCACGTGTTTATCATACGGTGATCACGTGACTGAGAGGCGCTGATCACGTGACTGTGCCGTCAGTGATCACGTGGCTGAGCATGCACTGATATCGTGACTGAGCATGCACTGATCATGTGCCGGGAGCCGGGGAGGCATTCCACTCTGGACAAAGGTCATGAGGAAGGAGGCTCGGCATACGCAAATGCGGGATCGAGCCTCAGGAGTCCAACCGGATATTTTCGAGCATCTCCCCCCCAAAAAAACCAGAGTCTGCCTACTGTATTGCTTTGTGCTCTCACCTCTGATTTCACTGGGGGCTGTCCCCCACCACCATCTCGCTCTCTCTGTCAAAGAGTTAACTTACAGCTCCAATTCATAAAGTTCCTTGTCATTCTTCCCTTTAACTTCCAGCTGAGTCTCCATCTGGAGCGCGGAACCCACCACGCTCACTAATTATGCCTGGGCTGCTAAGACCCACTCGAGAAGGTGTCTAGGGTGAGGCACCTTTCTCTATTCGAGAGGGCGCCTGCGGCCTACGTAAGTGGTGCAAACTTCTTGTCTTGAAGTTTGATTGGTCTTCCGCGTAAACCAAGCTACTCAGTCTCTTTTCTCCACCGAATTTTCCTACTGAGCTCTCCTCATACTATTATTCTTGACATCTCTGATTAGCATATAAATAGTCGCCTAGGCCATCTCTCCTTCGAATACCCTGGATCAGTTGGGGCTGGTCCCCGGCAGGTGGCGACCGAACAGGGACCTCAGGAGGCGATACTCAAAGAGCTGAGCAGACACGAACCACGCAATCAGCAGGCAATAAGCATGGAGCTCAGCAGTGACGAATCATGCTGCTCAACTGGCAATAATCAAGCACGTGAGCAGGCAGGAATCACGCAGCTCAGCTGGCAATTGTCAAGCAGATGAGCCGACAGGAATCACGCAGCTCAGATGGCAATTGTCAGGCAGATGAGCCGGCAGGAATCACGCAGCTCAGCAGTCCCTGATCACGTGATTCTGCAGGCACTGATCACGTGGCTGATCAAGTACAGATCACGTGACTGAGCATGCACTGATCACGTGGCTATCATGCACTGATGACGTGACTGCGCATGCACTGATGACGTGGCTGATCAGGCACTGATCACATGGCTCATCATGCACTGATCACGTGTTTATCAGGCAATGATCAGTGACTGACAGGCGCTGATCATGGGACTGTGCACGCACTGATCACGTGGCTATCATGCACTGATCACGTGACTGCGCATGCACTGATGACGTGGCTGTTCGGGCACTGATCACGTGTTTATCAGGCAGTGATCAGTGACTGACAGGCGCTGATCAGGGGACTGTGCACGCACTGATCAGGTGGCTGATCAGGAACTGACCACCTGACTGCGCATGCAGTGATCACGTGGCTGGTCGTTCACTGATCACGTGTTTATCATACGGTGATCACGTGACTGAGAGGCGCTGATCACGTGACTGTGCCGTCAGTGATCACGTGGCTGAGCATGCACTGATATCGTGACTGAGCATGCACTGATCATGTGCCGGGAGCCGGGGAGGCATTCCACTCTGGACAAAGGTCATGAGGAAGGAGGCTCGGCATACGCAAATGCGGGATCGAGCCTCAGGAGTCCACCCGGATATTTTCGAGCATCTCCCCCCAAAAAACCCAGAGTCTGCCTACTGTATTGCTTTGTGCTCTCACCTCTGATTTCACTGGGGGCTGTCCCCCACCACCATCTCGCTCTCTCTGTCAAAGAGTTAACTTACAGCTCCAATTCATAAAGTTCCTTGTCATTCTTCCCTTTAACTTCCAGCTGAGTCTCCATCTGGAGCGCGGAACCCACCACGCTCACTAATTATGCCTGGGCTGCTAAGACCCACTCGAGAAGGTGTCTAGGGTGAGGCACCTTTCGCTATTCGAGAGGGCGCCTGCGGCCTACGTAAGTGGTGCAAACTTCTTGTCTTGAAGTTTGATTGGTCTTCCGCGTAAACCAAGCTACTCAGTCTCTTTTCTCCACCGAATTTTCCTACTGAGCTCTCCTCATACTATTATTCTTGACATCTCTGATTAGCATATAAATAGTCGCCTAGGCCATCTCTCCTTCGAATACCCTGGATCAGTTGGGGCTGGTCCCCGGCAGGTGGCGACCGAACAGGGACCTCAGGAGGCGATACTCAAAGAGCTGAGCAGACACGAACCACGCAATCAGCAGGCAATAAGCATGGAGCTCAGCAGTGACGAATCATGCTGCTCAACTGGCAATAATCAAGCACGTGACCAGGCAGGAATCACGCAGCTCAGCTGGCAATTGTCAAGCAGATGAGCCGACAGGAATCACGCAGCTCAGATGGCAATTGTCATGCAGATGAGCCGGCAGGAATCACGCAGCTTAGCAGGCCCTGATCACGTGACTCTGCAGGCACTGATCACCTGGCTGATCAAGTACAGATCACGTGACTGAGCATGCACTGATCACGTGGCTATCATGCACTGAAGATGTGACTGCGCATGCACTGATGACGTGGCTGATCAGGCACTGATCACATGGCTCATCATGCACTGATCACGTGTTTATCAGGCAATGATCAGTGACTGACAGGCGCTGATCATGGGACTGTGCACGCACTGATCACGTGGCTATCATGCACTGATCATGTGACTGCGCATGCACTGATGATGTGGCTGTTCCGGCACTGATCACGTGTTTATCAGGCAGTGATCAGTGACTGACAGGCGCTGATCAGGGGACTGTGCACGCACTGATCAGGTGGCTGATCAGGAACTGACCACCTGACTGCGCATGCAGTGATCACGTGGCTGGTCGTTCACTGATCACGTGTTTATCATACGGTGATCACGTGACTGAGAGGCGCTGATCACGTGACTGTGCCGTCAGTGATCACCTGGCTGAGCATGCACTGATATCGTGACTGAGCATGCACTGATCATGTGCCGGGAGCCGGGGAGGCATTCCACTCTGGACAAAGGTCATGAGGAAGGAGGCTCGGCATACGCAAATGCGGGATCGAGCCTCAGGAGTCCACCCGGATATTTTCGAGCATCTCCCCCCGAAAAAACCCAGAGTCTGCCTACTGTATTGCTTTGTGCTCTCACCTCTGATTTCACTGGGGGCTGTCCCCCACCACCATCTCGCTCTCTCTGTCAAAGAGTTAACTTACAGCTCCAATTCATAAAGTTCCTTGTCATTCTTCCCTTTAACTTCCAGCTGAGTCTCCATCTGGAGCGCGGAACCCACCACGCTCACTAATTATGCCTGGGCTGCTAAGACCCACTCGAGAAGGTGTCTAGGGTGAGGCACCTTTCGCTATTCGAGAGGGCGCCTGCGGCCTACGTAAGTGGTGCAAACTTCTTGTCTTGAAGTTTGATTGGTCTTCCGCGTAAACCAAGGTACTCAGTCTCTTTTCTCCACCGAATTTTCCTACTGAGCTCTCCTCATACTATTATTCTTGACATCTCTGATTAGCATATAAATAGTCGCCTAGGCCATCTCTCCTTCGAATACCCTGGATCAGTTGGGGCTGGTCCCCGGCAGGTGGCGACCGAACAGGGACCTCAGGAGGCGATACTCAAAGAGCTGAGCAGACACGAACCACGCAATCAGCAGGCAATAAGCATGGAGCTCAGCAGTGACGAATCATGCTGCTCAACTGGCAATAATCAAGCACGTGACCAGGCAGGAATCACGCAGCTCAGCTGGCAATTGTCAAGCAGATGAGCCGACAGGAATCACGCAGCTCAGATGGCAATTGTCATGCAGATGAGCCGGCAGGAATCACGCAGCTCAGCAGGCCCTGATCACGTGACTCTGCAGGCACTGATCACGTGGCTGATCAAGTCCAGATCACGTGACTGAGCATGCACTGATCACGTGGCTATCATGCACTGATGACGTGACTGCGCATGCACTGATGACGTGGCTGATCAGGCACTGATCACATGGCTCATCATGCACTGATCACGTGTTTATCAGGCAATGATCAGTGACTGACAGGCGCTGATCATGGGACTGTGCACGCACTGATCACGTGGCTATCATGCACTGATCACGTGACTGCGCATGCACTGATGACGTGGCTGTTCGGGCACTGATCACGTGTTTATCAGGCAGTGATCAGTGACTGACAGGCGCTGATCAGGGGACTGTGCACGCACTGATCAGGTGGCTGATCAGGAACTGACCACCTGACTGCGCATGCAGTGATCACGTGGCTGGTCGTTCACTGATCACGTGTTTATCATACGGTGATCACGTGACTGAGAGGCGCTGATCACGTGACTGTGCCGTCAGTGATCACGTGGCTGAGCATGCACTGATATCGTGACTGAGCATGCACTGATCATGTGCCGGGAGCCGGGGAGGCATTCCACTCTGGACAAAGGTCATGAGGAAGGAGGCTCGGCATACGCAAATGCGGGATCGAGCCTCAGGAGTCCACCCGGATATTCTCGAGCATCTCCCCCAAAAAAACCAGAGTCTGCCTACTGTATTGCTTTGTGCTCTCACCTCTGATTTCACTGGGGGCTGTCCCCCACCACCATCTCGCTCTCTCTGTCAAAGAGTTAACTTACAGCTCCAATTCATAAAGTTCCTTGTCATTCTTCCCTTTAACTTCCAGCTGAGTCTCCATCTGGAGCGCGGAACCCACCACGCTCACTAATTATGCCTGGGCTGCTAAGACCCACTCGAGAAGGTGTCTAGGGTGAGGCACCTTTCGCTATTCGAGAGGGCGCCTGCGGCCTACGTAAGTGGTGCAAACTTCTTGTCTTGAAGTTTGATTGGTCTTCCGCGTAAACCAAGCTACTCAGTCTCTTTTCTCCACCGAATTTTCCTACTGAGCTCTCCTCATACTATTATTCTTGACATCTCTGATTAGCATATAAATAGTCGCCTAGGCCATCTCTCCTTCGAATACCCTGGATCAGTTGGGGCTGGTCCCCGGCAGGTGGCGACCGAACAGGGACCTCAGGAGGCGATACTCAAAGAGCTGAGCAGACACGAACCACGCAATCAGCAGGCAATAAGCATGGAGCTCAGCAGTGACGAATCATGCTGCTCAACTGGCAATAATCAAGCACGTGAGCAGGCAGGAATCACGCAGCTCAGCTGGCAATTGTCAAGCAGATGAGCCGACAGGAATCACGCAGCTCAGATGGCAATTGTCATGCAGATGAGCCGGCAGGAATCACGCAGCTCAGCAGGCCCTGATCACGTGACTCTGCAGGCACTGATCACGTGGCTGATCAAGTCCAGATCACGTGACTGAGCATGCACTGATCACGTGGCTATCATGCACTGATGACGTGACTGCGCATGCACTGATGACGTGGCTGATCAGGCACTGATCACATGGCTCATCATGCACTGATCACGTGTTTATCAGGCAATGATCAGTGACTGACAGGCGCTGATCATGGGACTGTGCACGCACTGATCACGTGGCTATCATGCACTGATCACGTGACTGCGCATGCACTGATGACGTGGCTGTTCGGGCACTGATCACGTGTTTATCAGGCAGTGATCAGTGACTGACAGGCGCTGATCAGGGGACTGTGCACGCACTGATCAGGTGGCTGATCAGGAACTGACCACCTGACTGCGCATGCAGTGATCACGTGGCTGGTCGTTCACTGATCACGTGTTTATCATACGGTGATCACGTGACTGAGAGGCGCTGATTACGTGACTGTGCTGTCAGTGATCACGTGGCTGAGCATGCACTGATATCGTGACTGAGCATGCACTGATCATGTGCCGGGAGCCGGGGAGGCATTCCACTCTGGACAAAGGTCATGAGGAAGGAGGCTCGGCATACGCAAATGCGGGATCGAGCCTCAGGAGTCCACCCGGATATTTTCGAGCATCTCCCCCCGAAAAAACCAGAGTCTGCCTACTGTATTGCTTTGTGCTCTCACCTCTGATTTCACTGGGGGCTGTCCCCCACCACCATCTCGCTCTCTCTGTCAAAGAGTTAACTTACAGCTCCAATTCATAAAGTTCCTTGTCATTCTTCCCTTTAACTTCCAGCTGAGTCTCCATCTGGAGCGCGGAACCCACCACGCTCACTAATTATGCCTGGGCTGCTAAGACCCACTCGAGAAGGTGTCTAGGGTGAGGCACCTTTCGCTATTCGAGAGGGCGCCTGCAGCCTACGTAAGTGGTGCAAACTTCTTGTCTTGAAGTTTGATTGGTCTTCCGCGTAAACCAAGCTACTCAGTCTCTTTTCTCCACCGAATTTTCCTACTGAGCTCTCCTCATACTATTATTCTTGACATCTCTGATTAGCATATAAATAGTCGCCTAGGCCATCTCTCCTTCGAATACCCTGGATCAGTTGGGGCTGGTCCCCGGCAGGTGGCGACCGAACAGGGACCTCAGGAGGCGATACTCAAAGAGCTGAGCAGACACGAACCACGCAATCAGCAGGCAATAAGCATGGAGCTCAGCAGTGACGAATCATGCTGCTCAACTGGCAATAATCAAGCACGTGACCAGGCAGGAATCACGCAGCTCAGCTGGCAATTGTCAAGCAGATGAGCCGACAGGAATCACGCAGCTCAGATGGCAATTGTCATGCAGATGAGCCGGCAGGAATCACGCAGCTCAGCAGGCCCTGATCACGTGACTCTGCAGGCACTGATCACGTGGCTGATCAAGTCCAGATCACGTGACTGAGCATGCACTGATCACGTGGCTATCATGCACTGATGACGTGACTGTGCATGCACTGATGACGTGGCTGATCAGGCACTGATCACATGGCTCATCATGCACTGATCACGTGTTTATCAGGCAATGATCAGTGACTTACAGGCGCTGATCATGGGACTGTGCACGCACTGATCACGTGGCTATCATGCACTGATCACGTGACTGCGCATGCACTGATGACGTGGCTGTTCGGGCACTGATCACGTGTTTATCAGGCAGTGATCAGTGACTGACAGGCGCTGATCAGGGGACTGTGCACGCACTGATCAGGTGGCTGATCAGGAACTGACCACCTGATTGCGCATGCAGTGATCACGTGGCTGGTCGTTCACTGATCACGTGTTTATCCTACGGTGATCACGTGACTGAGAGGCGTTGATCACGTGACTGTGCCGTCAGTGATCACGTGGCTGAGCATGCACTGATACCGTGACTGAGCATGCACTGATCATGTGCCGGGAGCCGGGGAGGCATTCCACTCTGTACAAAGGTCATGAGGAAGGAGGCTCAGCATACGCAAATGCGGGATCGAGCCTCAGGAGTCCACCCAGATATTTTCGAGCATCTCCCCCCCAAAAAACCAAAGTCTGCCTACTGTATTGCTTTGTGCTCTCACCTATGATTTCACTGGGGGCTGTCCCCCACCACCATCTCGCTCTCTCTGTCAAAGAGTTAACTTACAGCTCCAATTCATAAAGTTCCTTGTCATTCTTCCCTTTAACTTCCAGCTGAGTCTCCATCTGGAGCACGGAACCCACCACGCTCACTAATTATGCCTGGGCTGCTAAGACCCACTCGAGAAGGTGTCTAGGGTGAGGCACCTTTCTCTATTCGAGAGGGCGCCTGCGGCCTACGTAAGTGGTGCAAACTTCTTGTCTTGAAGTTTGATTGGTCTTCCGCGTAAACCAAGCTACTCAGTCTCTTTTCTCCACCGAATTTTCCTACTGAGCTCTCCTCATACTATTATTCTTGACATCTCTGATTAGCATATACTCGCCTAGGCCATCTCTCCTTCGAATACCCTGGATCAGTTGGGGCTGGTCCCCGGCAGGTGGCGACCGAACAGGGACCTCAGGAGGCGATACTCAAAGAGCTGAGCAGACACGAACCACGCAATCAGCAGGCAATAAGCATGGAGCTCAGCAGTGACGAATCATGCTGCTCAACTGGCAATAATCAAGCACGTGACCAGGCAGGAATCACGCAGCTCAGCTGGCAATTGTCAAGCAGATGAGCCGACAGGAATCACGCAGTTCAGATGGCAATTGTCATGCAGATGAGCCGGCATGAATCACGCAGCTCAGCAGGCCCTGATCACGTGACTCTGCAGGCACTGATCACGTGGCTGATCAAGTCCAGATCACGTGACTGAGCATGCACTGATCACGTGGCTATCATGCACTGATGACGTGACTGTGCATGCACTGATGACGTGGCTGATCAGGCACTGATCACATGGCTCATCATGCACTGATCACGTGTTTATCAGGCAATGATCAGTGACTGACAGGCGCTGATCATGGGACTGTGCACGCACTGATCACGTGGCTATCATGCACTGATCACGTGACTGCGCATGCACTGATGACGTGGCTGTTCGGGCACTGATCACGTGTTTATCAGGCAGTGATCAGTGACTGACAGGCGCTGATCAGGGGACTGTGCACGCACTGATCAGGTGGCTGATCAGGAACTGACCACCTGACTGCGCATGCAGTGATCACGTGGCTGGTCGTTCACTGATCACCTGTTTATCATACGGTGATCACGTGACTGAGAGGCGCTGATCACGTGACTGTGCCGTCAGTGATCACGTGACTGAGCATGCACTGATATCGTGACTGAGCATGCACTGATCATGTGCCGGGAGCCGGGGAGGCATTCCACTCTGGACAAAGGTCATGAGGAAGGAGGCTCGGCATACGCAAATGCGGGATCGAGCCTCAGGAGTCCACCCGGATATTCTCGAGCATCTCCCCCAAAAAAACCAGAGTCTGCCTACTGTATTGCTTTGTGCTCTCACCTCTGATTTCACTGGGGGCTGTCCCCCACCACCATCTCGCTCTCTCTGTCAAAGAGTTAACTTACAGCTCCAATTCATAAAGTTCCTTGTCATTCTTCCCTTTAACTTCCAGCTGAGTCTCCATCTGGAGCGCGGAACCCACCACGCTCACTAATTATGCCTGGGCTGCTAAGACCCACTCGAGAAGGTGTCTAGGGTGAGGCACCTTTCGCTATTCGAGAGGGCGCCTGCGGCCTACGTAAGTGGTGCAAACTTCTTGTCTTGAAGTTTGATTGGTCTTCCGCGTAAACCAAGCTACTCAGTCTCTTTTCTCCACCGAATTTTCCTACTGAGCTCTCCTCATACTATTATTCTTGACATCTCTGATTAGCATATAAATAGTCGCCTAGGCCATCTCTCCTTCGAATACCCTGGATCAGTTGGGGCTGGTCCCCGGCAGGTGGCGACCGAACAGGGACCTCAGGAGGCGATACTCAAAGAGCTGAGCAGACACGAACCACGCAATCAGCAGGCAATAAGCATGGAGCTCAGCAGTGACGAATCATGCTGCTCAACTGGCAATAATCAAGCACGTGACCAGGCAGGAATCACGCAGCTCAGCTGGCAATTGTCAAGCAGATGAGCCGACAGGAATCACGCAGCTCAGATGGCAATTGTCATGCAGATGAGCCGGCAGGAATCACGCAGTTCAGCAGGCCCTGATCACGTGACTCTGCAGGCACTGATCACGTGGCTGATCAAGTCCAGATCACGTGACTGAGCATGCACTGATCACGTGGCTATCATGCACTGACGACCTGACTGCGCATGCACTGATGACGTGGCTGATCAGGCACTGATCACATGGCTCATCATGCACTGATCACGTGTTTATCAGGCAATGATCAGTGACTGACAGGCGCTGATCATGGGACTGTGCACGCACTGATCACGTGGCTATCATGCACTGATCACGTGACTGCGCATGCACTGATGACGTGGCTGTTCGGGCACTGATCACCTATTTATCAGGCAGTGAACAGTGACTGACAGGCGCTGATCAGGGGACTGTGCACGCACTGATCAGGTGGCTGATCAGGAACTGACCACCTGACCGCCCATGCAGTGATCACGTGGCTGGTCGTTCACTGATCACGTGTTTATCACACGGTGATCACGTGACTGAGAGGCGCTGATCACGTGACTGTGCCGTCAGTGATCACCTGGCTGAGCAGGCACTGATATCGTGTCTGAGCATGCACTGATCATGTGCCAGGAGCCGGGGAGGCATTCCACTCTGGACAAAGGTCATGAGGAAGGAGGCTCGGCATACGCAAATGCGGGATCAAGCCTCAGGAGTCCACCCGGATGTTCTCGAGCATCTCCCCCGCCAAAAAAACCCAGAGTCTGCCTACTGTATTGCTTTGTGCTCTCACCTCTGATTTCACTGGGGGCTGTCCCCCACCACCATCTCGCTCTCTCTGTCAAAGAGTTAACTTACAGCTCCAATTCATAAAGTTCCTTGTCATTCTTCCCTTTAACTTCCAGCTGAGTCTCCATCTGGAGCGCGGAACCCACCACGCTCACTAATTATGCCTGGGCTGCTAAGACCCACTCGAGAAGGTGTCTAGGGTGAGGCACCTTTCGCTATTCGAGAGGGCGCCTGCGGCCTACGTAAGTGGTGCAAACTTCTTGTCTTGAAGTTTGATTGGTCTTCCGCGTAAACCAAGGTACTCAGTCTCTTTTCTCCACCGAATTTTCCTACTGAGCTCTCCTCATACTATTATTCTTGACATCTCTGATTAGCATATAAATAGTCGCCTAGGCCATCTCTCCTTCGAATACCCTGGATCAGTTGGGGCTGGTCCCCGGCAGGTGGCGACCGAACAGGGACCTCAGGAGGCGATACTCAAAGAGCTGAGCAGACACGAACCACGCAATCAGCAGGCAATAAGCATGGAGCTCAGCAGTGACGAATCATGCTGCTCAACTGGCAATAATCAAGCACGTGACCAGGCAGGAATCACGCAGCTCAGCTGGCAATTGTCAAGCAGATGAGCCGACAGGAATCACGCAGCTCAGATGGCAATTGTCATGCAGATGAGCCGGCAGGAATCACGCAGCTCAGCAGGCCCTGATCACGTGACTCTGCAGGCACTGATCACGTGGCTGATCAAGTCCAGATCACGTGACTGAGCATGCACTGATCACGTGGCTATCATGCACTGATGACGTGACTGCGCATGCACTGATGACGTGGCTGATCAGGCACTGATCACATGGCTCATCATGCACTGATCACGTGTTTATCAGGCAATGATCAGTGACTGACAGGCGCTGATCATGGGACTGTGCACGCACTGATCACGTGGCTATCATGCACTGATCACGTGACTGCGCATGCACTGATGACGTGGCTGTTCGGGCACTGATCACGTGTTTATCAGGCAGTGATCAGTGACTGACAGGCGCTGATCAGGGGACTGTGCACGCACTGATCAGGTGGCTGATCAGGAACTGACCACCTGACTGCGCATGCAGTGATCACGTGGCTGGTCGTTCACTGATCACGTGTTTATCATACGGTGATCACGTGACTCAGAGGCGCTGATCACGTGACTGTGCCGTCAGTGATCACGTGGCTGAGCATGCACTGATATCGTGACTGAGCATGCACTGATCATGTGCCGGGAGCCGGGGAGGCATTCCACTCTGGACAAAGGTCATGAGGAAGGAGGCTCGGCATACGCAAATGCGGGATCGAGCCTCAGGAGTCCACCCGGATATTTTCGAGCATCTCCCCCCAAAAAACCCAGAGTCTGCCTACTGTATTGCTTTGTGCTCTCACCTCTGATTTCACTGGGGGCTGTCCCCCACCACCATCTCGCTCTCTCTGTCAAAGAGTTAACTTACAGCTCCAATTCATAAAGTTCCTTGTCATTCTTCCCTTTAACTTCCAGCTGAGTCTCCATCTGGAGCCCGGAACCCACCACGCTCACTAATTATGCCTGGGCTGCTAAGACCCACTCGAGAAGGTGTCTAGGGTGAGGCACCTTTCGCTATTCGAGAGGGCGCCTGCGGCCTACGTAAGTGGTGCAAACTTCTTGTCTTGAAGTTTGATTGGTCTTCCGCGTAAACCAAGCTACTCAGTCTCTTTTCTCCACCGAATTTTCCTACTGAGCTCTCCTCATACTATTATTCTTGACATCTCTGATTAGCATATAAATAGTCGCCTAGGCCATCTCTCCTTCGAATACCCTGGATCAGTTGGGGCTGGTCCCCGGCAGGTGGCGACCGAACAGGGACCTCAGGAGGCGATACTCAAAGAGCTGAGCAGACACGAACCACGCAATCAGCAGGCAATAAGCATGGAGCTCAGCAGTGACGAATCATGCTGCTCAACTGGCAATAATCAAGCACGTGAGCAGGCAGGAATCACGCAGCTCAGCTGGCAATTGTCAAGCAGATGAGCCGACAGGAATCACGCAGCTCAGATGGCAATTGTCATGCAGATGAGCCGGCAGGAATCACGCAGCTCAGCAGGCCCTGATCACGTGACTCTGCAGGCACTGATCACCTGGCTGATCAAGTCCAGATCACGTGACTGAGCATGCACTGATCACGTGGCTATCATGCACTGATGACGTGACTGCGCATGCACTGATGACGTGGCTGATCAGGCACTGATCACATGGCTCATCATGCACTGATCACGTGTTTATCAGGCAATGATCAGTGACTGACAGGCGCTGATCATGGGACTGTGCACGCACTGATCACGTGGCTATCATGCACTGATCACGTGACTGCGCATGCACTGATGACGTGGCTGTTCGGGCACTGATCACGTGTTTATCAGGCAGTGATCAGTGACTGACAGGCGCTGATCAGGGGACTGTGCACGCACTGATCAGGTGGCTGATCAGGAACTGACCACCTGACTGCGCATGCAGTGATCACGTGGCTGGTCGTTCACTGATCACGTGTTTATCATACGGTGATCACGTGACTGAGAGGCGCTGATCACGTGACTGTGCCGTCAGTGATCACGTGGCTGAGCAGGCACTGATATCGTGACTGAGCATGCACTGATCATGTGCCGGGAGCCGGGGAGGCATTCCACTCTGGACAAAGGTCATGAGGAAGGAGGCTCGGCATACGCAAATGCGGGATCGAGCCTCAGGAGTCCACCCGGATATTTTCGAGCATCTCCCCCCAAAAAACCAGAGTCTGCCTACTGTATTGCTTTGTGCTCTCACCTCTGATTTCACTGGGGGCTGTCCCCCACCACCATCTCGCTCTCTCTGTCAAAGAGTTAACTTACAGCTCCAATTCATAAAGTTCCTTGTCATTCTTCCCTTTAACTTCCAGCTGAGTCTCCATCTGGAGCCCGGAACCCACCACGCTCACTAATTATGCCTGGGCTGCTAAGACCCACTCGAGAAGGTGTCTAGGGTGAGGCACCTTTCGCTATTCGAGAGGGCGCCTGCGGCCTACGTAAGTGGTGCAAACTTCTTGTCTTGAAGTTTGATTGGTCTTCCGCGTAAACCACGCTACTCAGTCTCTTTTCTCCACCGAATTTTCCTACTGAGCTCTCCTCATACTATTATTCTTGACATCTCTGATTAGCATATAAATAGTCGCCTAGGCCATCTCTCCTTCGAATACCCTGGATCAGTTGGGGCTGGTCCCCGGCAGGTGGCGACCGAACAGGGACCTCAGGAGGCGATACTCAAAGAGCTGAGCAGACACGAACCACGCAATCAGCAGGCAATAAGCATGGAGCTCAGCAGTGACGAATCATGCTGCTCAACTGGCAATAATCAAGCACGTGACCAGGCAGGAATCACGCAGCTCAGCTGGCAATTGTCAAGCAGATGAGCCGACAGGAATCACGCAGCTCAGATGGCAATTGTCATGCAGATGAGCCGGCAGGAATCACGCAGCTCAGCAGGCCCTGATCACGTGACTCTGCAGGCACTGATCACGTGGCTGATCAAGTCCAGATCACGTGACTGAGCATGCACTGATCACGTGGCTATCATGCACTGATGACGTGACTGCGCATGCACTGATGACGTGGCTGATCAGGCACTGATCACATGGCTCATCATGCACTGATCACGTGTTTATCAGGCAATGATCAGTGACTGACAGGCGCTGATCATGGGACTGTGCACGCACTGATCACGTGGCTATCATGCACTGATCACGTGACTGCGCATGCACTGATGATGTGGCTGTTCGGGCACTGATCACGTGTTTATCAGGCAGTGATCAGTGACTGACAGGCGCTGATCAGGGGACTGTGCACGCACTGATCAGGTGGCTGATCAGGAACTGACCACCTGACTGCGCATGCAGTGATCACGTGGCTGGTCGTTCACTGATCACGTGTTTATCATACGGTGATCACGTGACTGAGAGGCGCTGATCACGTGACTGTGCCGTCAGTGATCACGTGGCTGAGCAGGCACTGATATCGTGACTGAGCATGCACTGATCATGTGCCGGGGGCCGGGGAGGCATTCCACTCTGGACAAAGGTCATGAGGAAGGAGGCTCGGCATACGCAAATGCGGGATCGAGCCTCATGAGTCCACCCGGATATTTTCGAGCATCTCCCCCCAAAAAACCAGAGTCTGCCTACTGTATTGCTTTGTGCTCTCACCTCTGATTTCACTGGGGGCTGTCCCCCACCACCATCTCGCTCTCTCTGTCATAGAGTTAACTTACAGCTCCAATTCATAAAGTTCCTTGTCATTCTTCCCTTTAACTTCCAGCTGAGTCTCCATCTGGAGCGCGGAACCCACCACGCTCACTAATTATGCCTGGGCTGCTAAGACCCACTCGAGAAGGTGTCTAGGGTGAGGCACCTTTCGCTATTCGAGAGGGCGCCTGCGGCCTACGTAAGTGGTGCAAACTTCTTGTCTTGAAGTTTGATTGGTCTTCCGCGTAAACCAAGCTACTCAGTCTCTTTTCTCCACCGAATTTTCCTACTGAGCTCTCCTCATACTATTATTCTTGACATCTCTGATTAGCATATAAATAGTCGCCTAGGCCATCTCTCCTTCGAATACCCTGGATCAGTTGGGGCTGGTCCCCGGCAGGTGGCGACCGAACAGGGACCTCAGGAGGCGATACTCAAAGAGCTGAGCAGACACGAACCACGCAATCAGCAGGCAATAAGCATGGAGCTCAGCAGTGACGAATCATGCTGCTCAACTGGCAATAATCAAGCACGTGAGCAGGCAGGAATCACGCAGCTCAGCTGGCAATTGTCAAGCAGATGAGCCGACAGGAATCACGCAGCTCAGATGGCAATTGTCATGCAGATGAGCCGGCAGGAATCACGCAGCTCAGCAGGCCCTGATCACGTGACTCTGCAGGCACTGATCACCTGGCTGATCAAGTCCAGATCACGTGACTGAGCATGCACTGATCACGTGGCTATCATGCACTGATGACGTGACTGCGCATGCACTGATGACGTGGCTGATCAGGCACTGATCACATGGCTCATCATGCACTGATCACGTGTTTATCAGGCAATGATCAGTGACTGACAGGCGCTGATCATGGGACTGTGCACGCACTGATCACGTGGCTATCATGCACTGATCACGTGACTGCGCATGCACTGATGACGTGGCTGTTCGGGCACTGATCACGTGTTTATCAGGCAGTGATCAGTGACTGACAGGCGCTGATCAGGGGACTGTGCACGCACTGATCAGGTGGCTGATCAGGAACTGACCACCTGACTGCGCATGCAGTGATCACGTGGCTGGTCGTTCACTGATCACGTGTTTATCATACGGTGATCACGTGACTGAGAGGCGCTGATCACGTGACTGTGCCGTCAGTGATCACGTGGCTGAGCAGGCACTGATATCGTGACTGAGCATGCACTGATCATGTGCCGGGAGCCGGGGAGGCATTCCACTCTGGACAAAGGTCATGAGGAAGGAGGCTCGGCATACGCAAATGCGGGATCGAGCCTCAGGAGTCCACCCGGATATTCTCGAGCATCTCCCCCAAAAAAACCAGAGTCTGCCTACTGTATTGCTTTGTGCTCTCACCTCTGATTTCACTGGGGGCTGTCCCCCACCACCATCTCGCTCTCTCTGTCAAAGAGTTAACTTACAGCTCCAATTCATAAAGTTCCTTGTCATTCTTCCCTTTAACTTCCAGCTGAGTCTCCATCTGGAGCGCGGAACCCACCACGCTCACTAATTATGCCTGGGCTGCTAAGACCCACTCGAGAAGGTGTCTAGGGTGAGGCACCTTTCGCTATTCGAGAGGGCGCCTGCGGCCTACGTAAGTGGTGCAAACTTCTTGTCTTGAAGTTTGATTGGTCTTCCGCGTAAACCACGCTACTCAGTCTCTTTTCTCCACCGAATTTTCCTACTGAGCTCTCCTCATACTATTATTCTTGACATCTCTGATTAGCATATAAATAGTCGCCTAGGCCATCTCTCCTTCGAATACCCTGGATCAGTTGGGGCTGGTCCCCGGCAGGTGGCGACCGAACAGGGACCTCAGGAGGCGATACTCAAAGAGCTGAGCAGACACGAACCACGCAATCAGCAGGCAATAAGCATGGAGCTCAGCAGTGACGAATCATGCTGCTCAACTGGCAATAATCAAGCACGTGACCAGGCAGGAATCACGCAGCTCAGCTGGCAATTGTCAAGCAGATGAGCCGACAGGAATCACGCAGCTCAGATGGCAATTGTCATGCAGATGAGCCGGCAGGAATCACGCAGCTCAGCAGGCCCTGATCACGTGACTCTGCAGGCACTGATCACCTGGCTGATCAAGTCCAGATCACGTGACTGAGCATGCACTGATCACGTGGCTATCATGCACTGATGACGTGACTGCGCATGCACTGATGACGTGGCTGATCAGGCACTGATCACATGGCTCATCATGCACTGATCACGTGTTTATCAGGCAATGATCAGTGACTGACAGGCGCTGATCATGGGACTGTGCACGCACTGATCACGTGGCTATCATGCACTGATCACGTGACTGCGCATGCACTGATGACGTGGCTGTTCTGGCACTGATCACGTGTTTATCAGGCAGTGATCAGTGACTGACAGGCGCTGATCAGGGGACTGTGCACGCACTGATCATGTGGCTGATCAGGAACTGACCACCTGACTGCGCATGCAGTGATCACGTGGCTGGTCGTTCACTGATCACGTGTTTATCATACGGTGATCACGTGACTGAGAGGCGCTGATCACGTGACTGTGCCGTCAGTGATCACGTGGCTGAGCAGGCACTGATATCGTGACTGAGCATGCACTGATCATGTGCCGGGGGCCGGGGAGGCATTCCACTCTGGACAAAAGTCATGAGGAAGGAGGCTCGGCATACGCAAATGCGGGATCGAGCCTCAGGAGTCCACCCGGATATTCTCGAGCATCTCCCCCCCAAAAAAACCAGAGTCTGCCTACTGTATTGCTTTGTGCTCTCACCTCTGATTTCACTTGGGGCTGTCCCCCACCACCATCTCGCTCTCTCTGTCAAAGAGTTAACTTACAGCTCCAATTCATAAAGTTCCTTGTCATTCTTCCCTTTAACTTCCAGCTGAGTCTCCATCTGGAGCGCGGAACCCACCACGCTCACTAATTATGCCTGGGCTGCTAAGACCCACTCGAGAAGGTGTCTAGGGTGAGGCACCTTTCGCTATTCGAGAGGGCACCTGCGGCCTACGTAAGTGGTGCAAACTTCTTGTCTAGAAGTTTGATTGGTCTTCCGCGTAAACCAAGCTACTCAGTCTCTTTTCTCCACCGAATTTTCCTACTGAGCTCACCTCATACTATTATTCTTGACATCTCTGATTAGCATATAAATAGTCGCCTAGGCCATCTCTCCTTCGAATACCCTGGATCAGTTGGGGCTGGTCCCCGGCAGGTGGCGACCGAACAGGGACCTCAGGAGGCGATACTCAAAGAGCTGAGCAGACACGAACCACGCAATCAGCAGGCAATAAGCATGGAGCTCAGCAGTGACGAATCATGCTGCTCAACTGGCAATAATCAAGCACGTGACCAGGCAGGAATCACGCAGCTCAGCTGGCAATTGTCAAGCAGATGAGCCGACAGGAATCACGCAGCTCAGATGGCAATTGTCATGCAGATGAGCCGGCAGGAATCACGCAGCTCAGCAGGCCCTGATCACGTGACTCTGCAGGCACTGATCACCTGGCTGATCAAGTCCAGATCACGTGACTGAGCATGCACTGATCACGTGGCTATCATGCACTGATGACGTGACTGCGCATGCACTGATGACGTGGCTGATCAGGCACTGATCACATGGCTCATCATGCACTGATCACGTGTTTATCAGGCAATGATCAGTGACTGACAGGCGCTGATCATGGGACTGTGCACGCACTGATCACGTGGCTATCATGCACTGATCACGTGACTGCGCATGCACTGATGACGTGGCTGTTCGGGCACTGATCACGTGTTTATCAGGCAGTGATCAGTGACTGACAGGCGCTGATCAGGGGACTGTGCACGCACTGATCAGGTGGCTGATCAGGAACTGACCACCTGACTGCGCATGCAGTGATCACGTGGCTGGTCGTTCACTGATCACGTGTTTATCATACGGTGATCAGGGGACTGAGAGGCGCTGATCACGTGACTGTGCCGTCAGTGATCACGTGGCTGAGCAGGCACTGATACCGTGACTGAGCATGCACTGATCATGTGCCGGGAGACGGGGAGGCATTCCACTCTGGACAAAGGTCATGAGGAAGGAGGCTCGGCATACGCAAATGCGGGATCGGGCCTCAGGAGTCCACCCGGATATTCTCGAGCATCTCCCCCCCAAAAAAACCAGAGTCTGCCTACTGTATTGCTTTGTGCTCTCACCTCTGATTTCACTGGGGGCTGTCCCCCACCACCATCTCGCTCTCTCTGTCAAAGAGTTAACTTACAGCTCCAATTCATAAAGTTCCTTGTCATTCTTCCCTTTAACTTCCAGCTGAGTCTCCATCTGGAGCGCGGAACCCACCACGCTTACTAATTATGCCTGGGCTGCTAAGACCCACTGGAGAAGGTGTCTAGGGTGAGGCACCTTTCGCTATTCGAGAGGGCGCCTGAGGCCTACGTAAGTGGTGCAAACTTCTTGTCTTGAAGTTTGATTGGTCTTCCGCGTAAACCAAGCTACTCAGTCTCTTTTCTCCACCGAATTTTCCTACTGAGCTCTCCTCATACTATTATTCTTGACATCTCTGATTAGCATATAAATAGTCGCCTAGGCCATCTCTCCTTCGAATACCCTGGATCAGTTGGGGCTGGTCCCCGGCAGGTGGCGACCGAACAGGGACCTCAGGAGGCGATACTCAAAGAGCTGAGCAGACACGAACCACGCAATCAGCAGGCAATAAGCATGGAGCTCAGCAGTGACGACTCATGCTGCTCAACTGGCAATAATCAAGCACGTGACCAGGCAGGAATCACTCAGCTCAGCTGGCAATTGTCAAGCAGATGAGCCGACAGGAATCACGCAGCTCAGATGGCAATTGTCATGCAGATGAGCCGGCAGGAATCACGCAGCTCAGCAGGCCCTGATCACGTGACTCTGCAGGCACTGATCACGTGGCTGATCAAGTCCAGATCACGTGACTGAGCATGCACTGATCACGTGGCTATCATGCACTGATGACGTGACTGCGCATGCACTGATGACGTGGCTGATCAGGCACTGATCACATGGCTCATCATGCACTGATCACGTGTTTATCAGGCAATGATCAGTGACTGACAGGCGCTGATCATGGGACTGTGCACGCACTGATCACGTGGCTATCATGCACTGATCACGTGACTGCGCATGCACTGATGACGTGGCTGTTCGGGCACACTGATCAGGCTGATCAGTGACTGACAGCGCTGATCATGGGACTGTGCACGCACTGATCACGTGGCTATCATGCACTGATCACGTGACTGCGCATGCACTGATGACTGTCGCACTGATCACGTGATCAGGCAGTGATCAGTGACTGACAGGCGCTGATCAGGGGACTGTGCACACTGATCAGGTGGCTGATCAGGAACTGACCACCTGAGCATGCAGTGATCACGTGGCTGGTCGTTCACTGATCACGTGTTTATCATACGGTGATCACGTGACTGAGAGGCGCTGATCACGTGACTGTGCCGTCAGTGATCACGTGGCTGAGCAGGCACTGATATCGTGACTGAGCATGCACTGATCATGTGCCGGGAGCCGGGGAGGCATTCCACTCTGGACAAAGGTCATGAGGAAGGAGGCTCGGCATACGCAAATGCGGGATCGAGCCTCAGGAGTCCACCCGGATATTCTCGAGCATCTCCCCCCAAAAAAACCAGAGTCTGCCTACTGTATTGCTTTGTGCTCTCACCTCTGATTTCACTGGGGGCTGTCCCCCACCACCATCTCGCTCTCTCTGTCAAAGAGTTAACTTACAGCTCCAATTCATAAAGTTCCTTGTCATTCTTCCCTTTAACTTCCAGCTGAGTCTCCATCTGGAGCGCGGAACCCACCACGCTTACTAATTATGCCTGGGCTGCTAAGACCCACTCGAGAAGGTGTCTAGGGTGAGGCACCTTTCGCTATTCGAGAGGGCGCCTGCGGCCTACGTAAGTGGTGCAAACTTCTTGTCTTGAAGTTTGATTGGTCTTCCGCGTAAACCAAGCTACTCAGTCTCTTTTCTCCACCGAATTTTCCTACTGAGCTCTCCTCATACTATTATTCTTGACATCTCTGATTAGCATATAAATAGTCGCCTAGGCCATCTCTCCTTCGAATACCCTGGATCAGTTGGGGCTGGTCCCCGGCAGGTGGCGACCGAACAGGGACCTCAGGAGGCAATACTCAAAGAGCTGAGCAGACACGAACCACGCAATCAGCAGGCAATAAGCATGGAGCTCAGCAGTGACGAATCATGCTGCTCAACTGGCAATAATCAAGCACGTGACCAGGCAGGAATCACGCAGCTCAGCTGGCAATTGTCAAGCAGATGAGCCGACAGGAATCACGCAGCTCAGCTGGCAATTGTCATGCAGATGAGCCGGCAGGAATCACGCAGCTCAGCAGGCCCTGATCACGTGACTCTGCAGGCACTGATCACGTGGCTGATCAAGTCCAGATCACGTGACTGAGCATGCACTGATCACGTGGCTATCATGCACTGATGACGTGACTGCGCATGCACTGATGACGTGGCTGATCAGGCACTGATCACATGGCTCATCATGCACTGATCACGTGTTTATCAGGCAATGATCAGTGACTGACAGGCGCTGATCATGGGACTGTGCACGCACTGATCACGTGGCTATCATGCACTGATCACGTGACTGCGCATGCACTGATGACGTGGCTGTTCGGGCACTGATCACGTGTTTATCAGGCAGTGATCAGTGACTGACAGCTGATCACTGTGCACGCACTGATCACGTGGCTATCATGCACTGATCACGTGACTGCGCATGCACTGATGACGTGGCTGTTCGGGCACTGATCACGTGTTTATCAGGCAGTGATCAGTGACTGACAGGCGCTGATCAGGGGACTGTGCACGCACTGATCAGGTGGCTGATCAGGAACTGACCACCTGACTGCGCATGCAGTGATCACGTGGCTGGTCGTTCACTGATCACGTGTTTATCATACGGTGATCACGTGACTGAGAGGCGCTGATCACGTGACTGTGCCGTCAGTGATCACGTGGCTGAGCAGGCACTGATATCGTGACTGAGCATGCACTGATCATGTGCCGGGAGCCGGGGAGGCATTCCACTCTGGACAAAGGTCATGAGGAAGGAGGCTCGGCATACGCAAATGCGGGATCGAGCCTCAGGAGTCCACCCGGATATTCTCGAGCATCTCCCCCCAAAAAAACCAGAGTCTGCCTACTGTATTGCTTTGTGCTCTCACCTCTGATTTCACTGGGGGCTGTCCCCCACCACCATCTCGCTCTCTCTGTCAAAGAGTTAACTTACAGCTCCAATTCATAAAGTTCCTTGTCATTCTTCCCTTTAACTTCCAGCTGAGTCTCCATCTGGAGCGCGGAACCCACCACGCTTACTAATTATGCCTGGGCTGCTAAGACCCACTCGAGAAGGTGTCTAGGGTGAGGCACCTTTCGCTATTCGAGAGGGCGCCTGCGGCCTACGTAAGTGGTGCAAACTTCTTGTCTTGAAGTTTGATTGGTCTTCCGCGTAAACCAAGCTACTCAGTCTCTTTTCTCCACCGAATTTTCCTACTGAGCTCTCCTCATACTATTATTCTTGACATCTCTGATTAGCATATAAATAGTCGCCTAGGCCATCTCTCCTTCGAATACCCTGGATCAGTTGGGGCTGGTCCCCGGCAGGTGGCGACCGAACAGGGACCTCAGGAGGCAATACTCAAAGAGCTGAGCAGACACGAACCACGCAATCAGCAGGCAATAAGCATGGAGCTCAGCAGTGACGAATCATGCTGCTCAACTGGCAATAATCAAGCACGTGACCAGGCAGGAATCACGCAGCTCAGCTGGCAATTGTCAAGCAGATGAGCCGACAGGAATCACGCAGCTCAGATGGCAATTGTCATGCAGATGAGCCGGCAGGAATCACGCAGCTCAGCAGGCCCTGATCACGTGACTCTGCAGGCACTGATCACGTGGCTGATCAAGTCCAGATCACGTGACTGAGCATGCACTGATCACGTGGCTATCATGCACTGATGACGTGACTGCGCATGCACTGATGACGTGGCTGATCAGGCACTGATCACATGGCTCATCATGCACTGATCACGTGTTTATCAGGCAATGATCAGTGACTGACAGGCGCTGATCATGGGACTGTGCACGCACTGATCACGTGGCTATCATGCACTGATCACGTGACTGCGCATGCACTGATGACGTGGCTGTTCGGGCACTGATCACGTGTTTATCAGGCAGTGATCAGTGACTGACAGGCGCTGATCAGGGGACTGTGCACGCACTGATCAGGTGGCTGATCAGGAACTGACCACCTGACTGCGCATGCAGTGATCACGTGGCTGGTCGTTCACTGATCACGTGTTTATCATACGGTGATCACGTGACTGAGAGGCGCTGATCACGTGACTGTGCCGTCAGTGATCACGTGGCTGAGCAGGCACTGATATCGTGACTGAGCATGCACTGATCATGTGCCGGGAGCCGGGGAGGCATTCCACTCTGGACAAAGGTCATGAGGAAGGAGGCTCGGCATACGCAAATGCGGGATCGAGCCTCAGGAGTCCACCCGGATATTCTCGAGCATCTCCCCCCAAAAAAACCAGAGTCTGCCTACTGTATTGCTTTGTGCTCTCACCTCTGATTTCACTGGGGGCTGTCCCCCACCACCATCTCGCTCTCTCTGTCAAAGAGTTAACTTACAGCTCCAATTCATAAAGTTCCTTGTCATTCTTCCCTTTAACTTCCAGCTGAGTCTCCATCTGGAGCGCGGAACCCACCACGCTTACTAATTATGCCTGGGCTGCTAAGACCCACTCGAGAAGGTGTCTAGGGTGAGGCACCTTTCGCTATTCGAGAGGGCGCCTGCGGCCTACGTAAGTGGTGCAAACTTCTTGTCTTGAAGTTTGATTGGTCTTCCGCGTAAACCAAGCTACTCAGTCTCTTTTCTCCACCGAATTTTCCTACTGAGCTCTCCTCATACTATTATTCTTGACATCTCTGATTAGCATATAAATAGTCGCCTAGGCCATCTCTCCTTCGAATACCCTGGATCAGTTGGG
Source organism: Bos javanicus (assembly GCF_032452875.1). Lineage (NCBI taxonomy): Eukaryota > Metazoa > Chordata > Mammalia > Artiodactyla > Bovidae > Bos > Bos javanicus. The sequence continues at coordinate 46,163 of NW_026894061.1, read as the reverse complement.
GCTGGTCCCCGGCAGGTGGCGACCGAACAGGGACCTCAGGAGGCAATACTCAAAGAGCTGAGCAGACACGAACCACGCAATCAGCAGGCAATAAGCATGGAGCTCAGCAGTGACGAATCATGCTGCTCAACTGGCAATAATCAAGCACGTGACCAGGCAGGAATCACGCAGCTCAGCTGGCAATTGTCAAGCAGATGAGCCGACAGGAATCACGCAGCTCAGATGGCAATTGTCATGCAGATGAGCCGGCAGGAATCACGCAGCTCAGCAGGCCCTGATCACGTGACTCTGCAGGCACTGATCACGTGGCTGATCAAGTCCAGATCACGTGACTGAGCATGCACTGATCACGTGGCTATCATGCACTGATGACGTGACTGCGCATGCACTGATGACGTGGCTGATCAGGCACTGATCACATGGCTCATCATGCACTGATCACGTGTTTATCAGGCAATGATCAGTGACTGACAGGCGCTGATCATGGGACTGTGCACGCACTGATCACGTGGCTATCATGCACTGATCACGTGACTGCGCATGCACTGATGACGTGGCTGTTCGGGCACTGATCACGTGTTTATCAGGCAGTGATCAGTGACTGACAGGCGCTGATCAGGGGACTGTGCACGCACTGATCAGGTGGCTGATCAGGAACTGACCACCTGACTGCGCATGCAGTGATCACGTGGCTGGTCGTTCACTGATCACGTGTTTATCATACGGTGATCACGTGACTGAGAGGCGCTGATCACGTGACTGTGCCGTCAGTGATCACGTGGCTGAGCAGGCACTGATATCGTGACTGAGCATGCACTGATCATGTGCCGGGAGCCGGGGAGGCATTCCACTCTGGACAAAGGTCATGAGGAAGGAGGCTCGGCATACGCAAATGCGGGATCGAGCCTCAGGAGTCCACCCGGATATTCTCGAGCATCTCCCCCAAAAAAACCAGAGTCTGCCTACTGTATTGCTTTGTGCTCTCACCTCTGATTTCACTGGGGGCTGTCCCCCACCACCATCTCGCTCTCTCTGTCAAAGAGTTAACTTACAGCTCCAATTCATAAAGTTCCTTGTCATTCTTCCCTTTAACTTCCAGCTGAGTCTCCATCTGGAGCGCGGAACCCACCACGCTTACTAATTATGCCTGGGCTGCTAAGACCCACTCGAGAAGGTGTCTAGGGTGAGGCACCTTTCGCTATTCGAGAGGGCGCCTGCGGCCTACGTAAGTGGTGCAAACTTCTTGTCTTGAAGTTTGATTGGTCTTCCGCGTAAACCAAGCTACTCAGTCTCTTTTCTCCACCGAATTTTCCTACTGAGCTCTCCTCATACTATTATTCTTGACATCTCTGATTAGCATATAAATAGTCGCCTAGGCCATCTCTCCTTCGAATACCCTGGATCAGTTGGGGCTGGTCCCCGGCAGGTGGCGACCGAACAGGGACCTCAGGAGGCAATACTCAAAGAGCTGAGCAGACACGAACCACGCAATCAGCAGGCAATAAGCATGGAGCTCAGCAGTGACGAATCATGCTGCTCAACTGGCAATAATCAAGCACGTGACCAGGCAGGAATCACGCAGCTCAGCTGGCAATTGTCAAGCAGATGAGCCGACAGGAATCACGCAGCTCAGATGGCAATTGTCATGCAGATGAGCCGGCAGGAATCACGCAGCTCAGCAGGCCCTGATCACGTGACTCTGCAGGCACTGATCACGTGGCTGATCAAGTCCAGATCACGTGACTGAGCATGCACTGATCACGTGGCTATCATGCACTGATGACGTGACTGCGCATGCACTGATGACGTGGCTGATCAGGCACTGATCACATGGCTCATCATGCACTGATCACGTGTTTATCAGGCAATGATCAGTGACTGACAGGCGCTGATCATGGGACTGTGCACGCACTGATCACGTGGCTATCATGCACTGATCACGTGACTGCGCATGCACTGATGACGTGGCTGTTCGGGCACTGATCACGTGTTTATCAGGCAGTGATCAGTGACTGACAGGCGCTGATCAGGGGACTGTGCACGCACTGATCAGGTGGCTGATCAGGAACTGACCACCTGACTGCGCATGCAGTGATCACGTGGCTGGTCGTTCACTGATCACGTGTTTATCATACGGTGATCACGTGACTGAGAGGCGCTGATCACGTGACTGTGCCGTCAGTGATCACGTGGCTGAGCAGGCACTGATATCGTGACTGAGCATGCACTGATCATGTGCCGGGAGCCGGGGAGGCATTCCACTCTGGACAAAGGTCATGAGGAAGGAGGCTCGGCATACGCAAATGCGGGATCGAGCCTCAGGAGTCCACCCGGATATTCTCGAGCATCTCCCCCAAAAAAACCAGAGTCTGCCTACTGTATTGCTTTGTGCTCTCACCTCTGATTTCACTGGGGGCTGTCCCCCACCACCATCTCGCTCTCTCTGTCAAAGAGTTAACTTACAGCTCCAATTCATAAAGTTCCTTGTCATTCTTCCCTTTAACTTCCAGCTGAGTCTCCATCTGGAGCGCGGAACCCACCACGCTTACTAATTATGCCTGGGCTGCTAAGACCCACTCGAGAAGGTGTCTAGGGTGAGGCACCTTTCGCTATTCGAGAGGGCGCCTGCGGCCTACGTAAGTGGTGCAAACTTCTTGTCTTGAAGTTTGATTGGTCTTCCGCGTAAACCAAGCTACTCAGTCTCTTTTCTCCACCGAATTTTCCTACTGAGCTCTCCTCATACTATTATTCTTGACATCTCTGATTAGCATATAAATAGTCGCCTAGGCCATCTCTCCTTCGAATACCCTGGATCAGTTGGGGCTGGTCCCCGGCAGGTGGCGACCGAACAGGGACCTCAGGAGGCAATACTCAAAGAGCTGAGCAGACACGAACCACGCAATCAGCAGGCAATAAGCATGGAGCTCAGCAGTGACGAATCATGCTGCTCAACTGGCAATAATCAAGCACGTGACCAGGCAGGAATCACGCAGCTCAGCTGGCAATTGTCAAGCAGATGAGCCGACAGGAATCACGCAGCTCAGATGGCAATTGTCATGCAGATGAGCCGGCAGGAATCACGCAGCTCAGCAGGCCCTGATCACGTGACTCTGCAGGCACTGATCACGTGGCTGATCAAGTCCAGATCACGTGACTGAGCATGCACTGATCACGTGGCTATCATGCACTGATGACGTGACTGCGCATGCACTGATGACGTGGCTGATCAGGCACTGATCACATGGCTCATCATGCACTGATCACGTGTTTATCAGGCAATGATCAGTGACTGACAGGCGCTGATCATGGGACTGTGCACGCACTGATCACGTGGCTATCATGCACTGATCACGTGACTGCGCATGCACTGATGACGTGGCTGTTCGGGCACTGATCACGTGTTTATCAGGCAGTGATCAGTGACTGACAGGCGCTGATCAGGGGACTGTGCACGCACTGATCAGGTGGCTGATCAGGAACTGACCACCTGACTGCGCATGCAGTGATCACGTGGCTGGTCGTTCACTGATCACGTGTTTATCATACGGTGATCACGTGACTGAGAGGCGCTGATCACGTGACTGTGCCGTCAGTGATCACGTGGCTGAGCAGGCACTGATATCGTGACTGAGCATGCACTGATCATGTGCCGGGAGCCGGGGAGGCATTCCACTCTGGACAAAGGTCATGAGGAAGGAGGCTCGGCATACGCAAATGCGGGATCGAGCCTCAGGAGTCCACCCGGATATTCTCGAGCATCTCCCCCCAAAAAAACCAGAGTCTGCCTACTGTATTGCTTTGTGCTCTCACCTCTGATTTCACTGGGGGCTGTCCCCCACCACCATCTCGCTCTCTCTGTCAAAGAGTTAACTTACAGCTCCAATTCATAAAGTTCCTTGTCATTCTTCCCTTTAACTTCCAGCTGAGTCTCCATCTGGAGCGCGGAACCCACCACGCTTACTAATTATGCCTGGGCTGCTAAGACCCACTCGAGAAGGTGTCTAGGGTGAGGCACCTTTCGCTATTCGAGAGGGCGCCTGCGGCCTACGTAAGTGGTGCAAACTTCTTGTCTTGAAGTTTGATTGGTCTTCCGCGTAAACCAAGCTACTCAGTCTCTTTTCTCCACCGAATTTTCCTACTGAGCTCTCCTCATACTATTATTCTTGACATCTCTGATTAGCATATAAATAGTCGCCTAGGCCATCTCTCCTTCGAATACCCTGGATCAGTTGGGGCTGGTCCCCGGCAGGTGGCGACCGAACAGGGACCTCAGGAGGCAATACTCAAAGAGCTGAGCAGACACGAACCACGCAATCAGCAGGCAATAAGCATGGAGCTCAGCAGTGACGAATCATGCTGCTCAACTGGCAATAATCAAGCACGTGACCAGGCAGGAATCACGCAGCTCAGCTGGCAATTGTCAAGCAGATGAGCCGACAGGAATCACGCAGCTCAGATGGCAATTGTCATGCAGATGAGCCGGCAGGAATCACGCAGCTCAGCAGGCCCTGATCACGTGACTCTGCAGGCACTGATCACGTGGCTGATCAAGTCCAGATCACGTGACTGAGCATGCACTGATCACGTGGCTATCATGCACTGATGACGTGACTGCGCATGCACTGATGACGTGGCTGATCAGGCACTGATCACATGGCTCATCATGCACTGATCACGTGTTTATCAGGCAATGATCAGTGACTGACAGGCGCTGATCATGGGACTGTGCACGCACTGATCACGTGGCTATCATGCACTGATCACGTGACTGCGCATGCACTGATGACGTGGCTGTTCGGGCACTGATCACGTGTTTATCAGGCAGTGATCAGTGACTGACAGGCGCTGATCAGGGGACTGTGCACGCACTGATCAGGTGGCTGATCAGGAACTGACCACCTGACTGCGCATGCAGTGATCACGTGGCTGGTCGTTCACTGATCACGTGTTTATCATACGGTGATCACGTGACTGAGAGGCGCTGATCACGTGACTGTGCCGTCAGTGATCACGTGGCTGAGCAGGCACTGATATCGTGACTGAGCATGCACTGATCATGTGCCGGGAGCCGGGGAGGCATTCCACTCTGGACAAAGGTCATGAGGAAGGAGGCTCGGCATACGCAAATGCGGGATCGAGCCTCAGGAGTCCACCCGGATATTCTCGAGCATCTCCCCCCAAAAAAACCAGAGTCTGCCTACTGTATTGCTTTGTGCTCTCACCTCTGATTTCACTGGGGGCTGTCCCCCACCACCATCTCGCTCTCTCTGTCAAAGAGTTAACTTACAGCTCCAATTCATAAAGTTCCTTGTCATTCTTCCCTTTAACTTCCAGCTGAGTCTCCATCTGGAGCGCGGAACCCACCACGCTTACTAATTATGCCTGGGCTGCTAAGACCCACTCGAGAAGGTGTCTAGGGTGAGGCACCTTTCGCTATTCGAGAGGGCGCCTGCGGCCTACGTAAGTGGTGCAAACTTCTTGTCTTGAAGTTTGATTGGTCTTCCGCGTAAACCAAGCTACTCAGTCTCTTTTCTCCACCGAATTTTCCTACTGAGCTCTCCTCATACTATTATTCTTGACATCTCTGATTAGCATATAAATAGTCGCCTAGGCCATCTCTCCTTCGAATACCCTGGATCAGTTGGGGCTGGTCCCCGGCAGGTGGCGACCGAACAGGGACCTCAGGAGGCAATACTCAAAGAGCTGAGCAGACACGAACCACGCAATCAGCAGGCAATAAGCATGGAGCTCAGCAGTGACGAATCATGCTGCTCAACTGGCAATAATCAAGCACGTGACCAGGCAGGAATCACGCAGCTCAGCTGGCAATTGTCAAGCAGATGAGCCGACAGGAATCACGCAGCTCAGATGGCAATTGTCATGCAGATGAGCCGGCAGGAATCACGCAGCTCAGCAGGCCCTGATCACGTGACTCTGCAGGCACTGATCACGTGGCTGATCAAGTACAGATCACGTGACTGAGCATGCACTGATCACGTGGCTATCATGCACTGATGACGTGACTGCGCATGCACTGATGACGTGGCTGATCAGGCACTGATCACATGGCTCATCATGCACTGATCACGTGTTTATCAGGCAATGATCAGTGACTGACAGGCGCTGATCATGGGACTGTGCACGCACTGATCACGTGGCTATCATGCACTGATCACGTGACTGCGCATGCACTGATGACGTGGCTGTTCGGGCACTGATCACGTGTTTATCAGGCAGTGATCAGTGACTGACAGGCGCTGATCAGGGGACTGTGCACGCACTGATCAGGTGGCTGATCAGGAACTGACCACCTGACTGCGCATGCAGTGATCACGTGGCTGGTCGTTCACTGATCACGTGTTTATCATACGGTGATCACGTGACTGAGAGGCGCTGATCACGTGACTGTGCCGTCAGTGATCACGTGGCTGAGCAGGCACTGATATCGTGACTGAGCATGCACTGATCATGTGCCGGGAGCCGGGGAGGCATTCCACTCTGGACAAAGGTCATGAGGAAGGAGGCTCGGCATACGCAAATGCGGGATCGAGCCTCAGGAGTCCACCCGGATATTCTCGAGCATCTCCCCCAAAAAACCAGAGTCTGCCTACTGTATTGCTTTGTGCTCTCACCTCTGATTTCACTGGGGGCTGTCCCCCACCACCATCTCGCTCTCTCTGTCAAAGAGTTAACTTACAGCTCCAATTCATAAAGTTCCTTGTCATTCTTCCCTTTAACTTCCAGCTGAGTCTCCATCTGGAGCGCGGAACCCACCACGCTTACTAATTATGCCTGGGCTGCTAAGACCCACTCGAGAAGGTGTCTAGGGTGAGGCACCTTTCGCTATTCGAGAGGGCGCCTGCGGCCTACGTAAGTGGTGCAAACTTCTTGTCTTGAAGTTTGATTGGTCTTCCGCGTAAACCAAGCTACTCAGTCTCTTTTCTCCACCGAATTTTCCTACTGAGCTCTCCTCATACTATTATTCTTGACATCTCTGATTAGCATATAAATAGTCGCCTAGGCCATCTCTCCTTCGAATACCCTGGATCAGTTGGGGCTGGTCCCCGGCAGGTGGCGACCGAACAGGGACCTCAGGAGGCAATACTCAAAGAGCTGAGCAGACACGAACCACGCAATCAGCAGGCAATAAGCATGGAGCTCAGCAGTGACGAATCATGCTGCTCAACTGGCAATAATCAAGCACGTGACCAGGCAGGAATCACGCAGCTCAGCTGGCAATTGTCAAGCAGATGAGCCGACAGGAATCACGCAGCTCAGATGGCAATTGTCATGCAGATGAGCCGGCAGGAATCACGCAGCTCAGCAGGCCCTGATCACGTGACTCTGCAGGCACTGATCACGTGGCTGATCAAGTCCAGATCACGTGACTGAGCATGCACTGATCACGTGGCTATCATGCACTGATGACGTGACTGCGCATGCACTGATGACGTGGCTGATCAGGCACTGATCACATGGCTCATCATGCACTGATCACGTGTTTATCAGGCAATGATCAGTGACTGACAGGCGCTGATCATGGGACTGTGCACGCACTGATCACGTGGCTATCATGCACTGATCACGTGACTGCGCATGCACTGATGACGTGGCTGTTCGGGCACTGATCACGTGTTTATCAGGCAGTGATCAGTGACTGACAGGCGCTGATCAGGGGACTGTGCACGCACTGATCAGGTGGCTGATCAGGAACTGACCACCTGACTGCGCATGCAGTGATCACGTGGCTGGTCGTTCACTGATCACGTGTTTATCATACGGTGATCACGTGACTGAGAGGCGCTGATCACGTGACTGTGCCGTCAGTGATCACGTGGCTGAGCAGGCACTGATATCGTGACTGAGCATGCACTGATCATGTGCCGGGAGCCGGGGAGGCATTCCACTCTGGACAAAGGTCATGAGGAAGGAGGCTCGGCATACGCAAATGCGGGATCGAGCCTCAGGAGTCCACCCGGATATTCTCGAGCATCTCCCCCCAAAAAAACCAGAGTCTGCCTACTGTATTGCTTTGTGCTCTCACCTCTGATTTCACTGGGGGCTGTCCCCCACCACCATCTCGCTCTCTCTGTCAAAGAGTTAACTTACAGCTCCAATTCATAAAGTTCCTTGTCATTCTTCCCTTTAACTTCCAGCTGAGTCTCCATCTGGAGCGCGGAACCCACCACGCTCACTAATTATGCCTGGGCTGCTAAGACCCACTCGAGAAGGTGTCTAGGGTGAGGCACCTTTCGCTATTCGAGAGGGCGCCTGCGGCCTACGTAAGTGGTGCAAACTTCTTGTCTTGAAGTTTGATTGGTCTTCCGCGTAAACCAAGCTACTCAGTCTCTTTTCTCCACCGAATTTTCCTACTGAGCTCTCCTCATACTATTATTCTTGACATCTCTGATTAGCATATAAATAGTCGCCTAGGCCATCTCTCCTTCGAATACCCTGGATCAGTTGGGGCTGGTCCCCGGCAGGTGGCGACCGAACAGGGACCTCAGGAGGCAATACTCAAAGAGCTGAGCAGACACGAACCACGCAATCAGCAGGCAATAAGCATGGAGCTCAGCAGTGACGAATCATGCTGCTCAACTGGCAATAATCAAGCACGTGACCAGGCAGGAATCACGCAGCTCAGCTGGCAATTGTCAAGCAGATGAGCCGACAGGAATCACGCAGCTCAGCTGGCAATTGTCATGCAGATGAGCCGGCAGGAATCACGCAGCTCAGCAGGCCCTGATCACGTGACTCTGCAGGCACTGATCACGTGGCTGATCAAGTACAGATCACGTGACTGAGCATGCACTGATCACGTGGCTATCATGCACTGATGACGTGACTGCGCATGCACTGATGACGTGGCTGATCAGGCACTGATCACATGGCTCATCATGCACTGATCACGTGTTTATCAGGCAATGATCAGTGACTGACAGGCGCTGATCATGGGACTGTGCACGCACTGATCACGTGGCTATCATGCACTGATCACGTGACTGCGCATGCACTGATGACGTGGCTGTTCGGGCACTGATCACGTGTTTATCAGGCAGTGATCAGTGACTGACAGGCGCTGATCAGGGGACTGTGCACGCACTGATCAGGTGGCTGATCAGGAACTGACCACCTGACTGCGCATGCAGTGATCACGTGGCTGGTCGTTCACTGATCACGTGTTTATCATACGGTGATCACGTGACTGAGAGGCGCTGATCACGTGACTGTGCCGTCAGTGATCACGTGGCTGAGCAGGCACTGATATCGTGACTGAGCATGCACTGATCATGTGCCGGGAGCCGGGGAGGCATTCCACTCTGGACAAAGGTCATGAGGAAGGAGGCTCGGCATACGCAAATGCGGGATCGAGCCTCAGGAGTCCACCCGGATATTCTCGAGCATCTCCCCCAAAAAAACCAGAGTCTGCCTACTGTATTGCTTTGTGCTCTCACCTCTGATTTCACTGGGGGCTGTCCCCCACCACCATCTCGCTCTCTCTGTCAAAGAGTTAACTTACAGCTCCAATTCATAAAGTTCCTTGTCATTCTTCCCTTTAACTTCCAGCTGAGTCTCCATCTGGAGCGCGGAACCCACCACGCTCACTAATTATGCCTGGGCTGCTAAGACCCACTCGAGAAGGTGTCTAGGGTGAGGCACCTTTCGCTATTCGAGAGGGCGCCTGCGGCCTACGTAAGTGGTGCAAACTTCTTGTCTTGAAGTTTGATTGGTCTTCCGCGTAAACCAAGCTACTCAGTCTCTTTTCTCCACCGAATTTTCCTACTGAGCTCTCCTCATACTATTATTCTTGACATCTCTGATTAGCATATAAATAGTCGCCTAGGCCATCTCTCCTTCGAATACCCTGGATCAGTTGGGGCTGGTCCCCGGCAGGTGGCGACCGAACAGGGACCTCAGGAGGCAATACTCAAAGAGCTGAGCAGACACGAACCACGCAATCAGCAGGCAATAAGCATGGAGCTCAGCAGTGACGAATCATGCTGCTCAACTGGCAATAATCAAGCACGTGACCAGGCAGGAATCACGCAGCTCAGCTGGCAATTGTCAAGCAGATGAGCCGACAGGAATCACGCAGCTCAGCTGGCAATTGTCATGCAGATGAGCCGGCAGGAATCACGCAGCTCAGCAGGCCCTGATCACGTGACTCTGCAGGCACTGATCACGTGGCTGATCAAGTCCAGATCACGTGACTGAGCATGCACTGATCACGTGGCTATCATGCACTGATCACGTGACTGCGCATGCACTGATCACGTGGCTGATCATGCACTGATCACATGGCTCATCATGCACTGATCACGTGTTTATCATGCAATGATCAGTGACTGACAGGCGCTGATCATGGGACTGTGCATGCACTGATCACGTGGCTATCATGCACTGATCACGTGACTGCGCATGCACTGATCACGTGGCTGTTCATGCACTGATCACGTTTCTATCATGCACTGATCACGTGGCTGATCATGCACTGATCACGTGGCTATCATGCACTGATCACGTGACTGATCATGCAATGATCACGTAGCTTACATGCACTGATCACGTGACTGATCATGCACTGATCACGTAATTGATCATGCACTGATCACGTGACTGATCATGCACTGATCACGTGACTGATCATGCACTGATCACGTGGCTATCATGCACTGATCACGTGGCTGATCATGCACTGATCACGTAGCTACCATGTACTGGTCACGTGACTGATCATGCACTGATCACGTAATTGATCATGCACTGATCACGTGACTGATCATGCACTGATCACGTGACTGATCATGCACTGATCACGTGACTGATCATGCACTGATCACGTGGCTATCATGCACTGATCACGTGGCTGATCATGCACTGATCACGTAGCTACCATGCACTGATCACGTGACTGATCATGCACTGATCACGTGATTGATCATGCACTGATCACGTGGCTGATCATGCACTGATCACGTGACTGATCATGCACTGATCACGTGGCTGATCATGCAATGATCACGTAGCTACCATATACTAGTCACGTGACTGATCATGCACTGATCACGTAACTGATCATGCACTGATCACGTGACTGATCATGCACTGATCACGTGACTGATCATGCACTGATCACGTGGCTATCATGCACTCTCACGTGGCTGATCATGCATGATCACGTAGCAACCATGCACTGGTCACGTGACTGATCATGCACTGATCACGTAATTGATCATGCACTGATCACGTGGCTGATCATGCACTGATCACGTGACTGATCATGCACTGATCACGTGGCTATCATGCACTGATCACGTGGCTGATCATGCACTGATCACGTGGCTGATCATGCACTGATCACGTGACTGATCATGCACTGATCACGTGGCTATCATGCACTGATCACGTGGCTGATCATGCACTGATCACGTGGCTGATCATGCACTGATCACGTGACTGATCATGCACTGATCACGTGGCTATCATGCACTGATCACGTGACTGATCATGCACTGATCACGTGCTGATCATGCACTGATCACGTGACTGATCATGCACTGATCACGTGGTATCATGCACTGATCACGTGGCTGATCATGCACTGATCACGTGGCTGATCATGCACTGATCACGTGGCTGATCATGCACTGATCACGTGGCTGATCATGCACTGATCACGTGGCTATCATGCACTGATCACGTGACTGATCATGCACTGATCACGTGGCTGACATGCACTGATCACGTGACTGATCATGCACTGATCACGTAACTGATCATGCACTGATCACGTGACTGATCATGCACTGATCACGTGACTGATCATGCACTGATCACGTGGTATCATGCACTGATCACGTGGCTGATCATGCAATGATCACGTAGCTACCATGTACTGGTCACGTGACTGATCATGCACTGATCACGTAATTGATCATGCACTGATCACGTGGCTGATCATGCACTGATCACGTGACTGATCATGCACTGATCACGTGACTGATCATGCACTGATCACGTGGCTATCATGCACTGATCACGTGGCTGATCATGCACTGATCACGTGACTGATCATGCACTGATCACGTGACTGATCATGCACTGATCACGTGGATATCATGCACTGATCACGTGGCTGATCATACACTGATCACGTGTCTGACCATGCACTGATCACGTGGCTGATCATGCACTGATCACGTAACTGATCATGCACTGATCACGTGGCTATCATGCACTGATCACGTGGCTGATCATGCACTGATCACGTGGCTGATCACACACTGTCACGTGACTGATCATGCACTGATCACGTGGCACTCATGCACTGATCACGTGGCTGATCATACACTGCTCACGTAATGATCATGCACTGATCACGTGGCTATCATGCACTGATCACGTGGCTGATCATGCAATGATCACGTAGCTACCATATACTGGTCACGTGACTGATCATGCACTGATCACGTGAATGATCATGCACTGATCACGTGACTGATCATGCACTGATCACGTGACTGATCATGCACTGATCACGTGGCTATCATGCACTGATCACGTGGCTGATCATGCAATGATCACGTAGCAACCATGTACTGATCACGTGACTGATCATGCACTGATCACGTAATTGATCATGCACTGATCACGTGACTCATCATGCACTGATCACGTGGCTGATCACACACTGATCACGTGACTGATCATGCACTGATCACGTGGTATCATGCACTGATCACGTGGCTATCATGCACTGATCACGTGGATATCATGCACTGATCACGTGGCTGATCATGCACTGATCACGTGACTGATCATGCACTGATCACGTGGCTATCATGCACTGATCACGTGGCTATCATGCACTGATCACGTGGCTGATCATGCACTGATCACGTAGCTACCATGCACTGATCACGTGACTGATCATGCACTGATCACGTAACTGATCATGCACTGATCACGTGGCTATCATGCACTGATCACGTGGCTGATCATGCACTGATCACGTGGCTGATCACACACTGTCACGTGACATCATGCACTGATCACGTGGCATCATGCACTGATCACGTGGCTGATCATACACTGATCACGTGACTGATCATGCACTGATCACGTGGCTATCATGCACTGATCACGTGGCTGATCATGCAATGATCACGTAGCTATCATGCACTGATCACGTGACTGATCATGCACTGATCACGTGAATGATCATGCACTGATCACGTGACTGATCATGCACTGATCACGTGACTGATCATGCACTGATCACGTGGCTGATCATGCACTGATCACGTGGCTGATCATGCACTGATCACGTGGCTGATCATGCACTGATCACGTGGCTGATCATGCACTGATCACGTGACTGATCATGCACTGATCACGTGACTGATCATGCACTGATCACGTGGCTATCATGCACTGATCACGTGGCTGATCATGCACTGATCACGTGACTGATCATGCACTGATCACGTGACTGATCATGCACTGATCACGTGACTGATCATGCACTGATCACGTGGCTATCATGCACTGATCACGTGGCTATCATGCACTGATCACGTGGCTGATCACACACGATCACGTGACTGATCATGCACTGATCACGTGGCTATCATGCACTGATCACGTGGCTATCATGCACTGATCACGTGGCTGATCATGCAATGATCACGTAGCTACCATGCACTGATCACGTGACTGATCATGCACTGATCACGTGACTGATCATGCACTGATCACGTGACTGATCATGCACTGATCACGTGACTGATCATGCACTGATCACGTGACTGATCATGCACTGATCACGTGGCTATCATGCACTGATCACGTGGCTGATCATGCACTGATCACGCAGCTATCATGCACTGATCACGTGACTGATCATGCACTGATCACATGACTGATCATGCACTGATCACGTGGCTTATCATGCACTGATCATGTGACTGATCATGTGCTGATCATGTTTGGTGTCATACACTGATCATGTGCCTCTGGAGGCAATGAACAAAGAGCTGAGTAGGCACGAATCAGTCAGCAGGCAATAATCATGGAACTCAGCTGTGAGAAATCATGCTGCTCAGCTGGCAATAATCAAGCAGCTGAGCAGGCAGGAATTACGCAGCACAGCTGGCAATTGTCAAGCAGATGACAGGCAGGAATCGTGCAGCTCAGCTGGCAATTGTCAAGCAGATGAGCAGACAGTAATCACGCAGCTCAGCAGGCCCTGATCACGTGACTGAGCATGCACTGTTCACGTGGCTGATCACACACTGATCACGTGACTGATCATGCACTGATCACGTGACTGATCATGCACTGATCACGTGGCTATCATGCACTGATCACGTGGCTGATCATGCACTGATCACGGACTGATCATGCACTGATCACGGCGCTATCATGCACTGATCACATGACTGACATGCACTGATCACGTGGCTGATCATGCACTGATCACGTGACTGATCATGCACTGATCACGTGACTGATCATGCACTGATCACGTGGCTGATCATGCACTGATCACGTGGCTATCATGCACTGATCACGTGGCTGATCATGGCAATGATCACGTAGCTACCATGCACTGATCACGTGACTGATCATGCACTGATCACGTAACTGATCATGCACTGATCACGTGGCTGATCATGCACTGATCACGTGGCTATCATGCACTGATCACGTGGCTGATCATGCACTGATCACGTGACTGATCATGCACTGATCACGTGGCTGATCATGCACTGATCACGTGACTGATCATGCACTGATCACGTGGCTGATCATGCACTGATCACGTGGCTATCATGCACTGATCACGTGGCTGATCATGCAATGATCACGTAGCTATCATGTACTGATCACGTGACTGATCATGCACTGATCACGTAATTGATCATGCACTGATCATGCACTGATCACGTGGCTGATCATGCACTGATCACGTGACTGATCATGCACTGATCACGTGACTGATCATGCACTGATCACGTGGCTATCATGCACTGATCACGTGGCTGATCATGCACTGATCACGTGCCTGATCATGCACTGATCACGTGGCTGATCATGCACTGATCACGTGACTGATCATGCACTGATCACGTGACTGATCATGCACTGATCACGTGGCTATCATGCACTGCTCACGTGGCTGATCATGCAATGATCACGTAGCTATCATGTACTGGTCACGTGACTGATCATGCACTGATCACGTGACTGATCATGCACTGATCACGTGGCTGATCATGCACTGATCACCTGCCTGATCATGCACTGATCACGTGACAAATCATGCACTGATCACATAGCTATCATGAACTGATCACCTGGCTGATCATGCACTGATCACGTGGCTGATCATGCACTGATACCGTGACTGAGCATGGACTGATCACATGACTATCATGTAGTGATCACGTGACTTAATGGCGCTGATCATGTGACTGATCATGCGCTGATCATGTTTGCTATCATACACTGATCATGTGCCTCTGGAGGCAATAAACAAAGAGCTGAGTAGGCACGAATCAAACAGTCAGCAGGCAATAATCATGGAACTCAGCTGTGAGGAATCATGCTGCTCAGCTGGCAATAATCAAGCAGCTGAGCAGGCAGGAATTACGCAGCACAGCTGGCAATTGTCAAGCAGATGACAGGCAGGAATCGTGCAGCTCAGCTGGCAATTGTCAAGCAGATGAGCAGACAGTAATCACGCAGCTCAGCAGGCCCTGATCACGTGACTGAGCATGCACTGTTCACGTGGCTGATCATACACTGATCACGTGATGATCATGCACTGATCACGTGGATATCATGCACTGATCACGTGGCTGATCATACACTGTTCACGTGTCTGACCATGCACTGATCACGTGGCTGATCATACACTGCTCACGTAACTGATCATGCACTGATCACGTGGCTATCATGCACTGATCACGTGGCTGAACATGCACTGTTCACGTGGCTGATCACACACCTGTCACGTGACTGATCATGCACTGATCACGTGGCACTCATGCACTGATCACGTGGCTGATCATACTCTGCTCACGTAACTGATCATGCACACATCACGTGGCTATCATGCACTGCTCACGTGGCTGATCATGCAATGATCACGTAGCTACCATGTACTGGTCACGTGACTGATCATGCACTGATCACGTAATTGATCATGCACTGATCACGTGACTGATCATGCACTGATCACGTGGCTGATCATGCACTGATCACGTGGCTGATCATGCACTGATCACGTGGCTGATCATGCACTGATCACGTGGCTGATCATGCACTGATCACGTGGCTGATCATGCACTGATCACGTGGCTATCATGCACTGATCACGTGGCTGATCATGCACTGATCACGTGGCTGATCACACACTGTCACGTGACTATCATGCACTGATCACGTGGCATCATGCACTGATCACGTGGCTGATCATGCACTGATCACGTGACTGATCATGCACTGATCACGTGGCTATCATGCACTGATCACGTGGCTGATCATGCAATGATCACGTAGCTACCATGCACTGGTCACGTGACTGATCATGCACTGATCACGTGACTGATCATGCACTGTCACGTGACTGATCATGCACTGATCACGTGACTGATCATGCACTGATCACGTGGTATCATGCACTGATCACGTGGCTGATCATGCAATGATCACGTAGCTACCATGCACTGATCACGTGACTGATCATGCACTGATCACGTGACTGATCATGCACTGATCACGTGGCTGATCATGCACTGATCACGTGACTGATCATGCACTGATCACGTGACTGATCATGCACTGATCACGTGGCTATCATGCACTGATCACGTGGCTGATCATGCACTGATCACGTGACTGATCATGCACTGATCACGTGACTGATCATGCACTGATCACGTGGATATCATGCACTGATCACGTGGCTGATCATGCACTGATCACGTGTCTGATCATGCACTGATCACGTGGCTGATCATGCACTGATCACGTGACTGATCATGCACTGATCACGTGGCTATCATGCACTGATCACGTGGCTGATCATGCACTGATCACGTGGCTGATCATGCACTGATCACGTGACTGATCATGCACTGATCACGTGGCATCATGCACTGATCACGTGGCTGATCATGCACTGATCACGTGTCTGATCATGCACTGATCACGTGGCTGATCATGCACTGATCACGTGACTGATCATGCACTGATCACGTGGCTATCATGCACTGATCACGTGGCTGATCATGCACTGATCACGTGGCTGATCACACACTGATCACGTGACTGATCATGCACTGATCACGTGGCACTCATGCACTGATCACGTGGCTGATCATACACTGATCACGCTGATCATGCACTGATCACGTGGCTATCATGCACTGATCACGTGGCTGATCATGCACTGATCACGTAGCTATCATATACTGATCACGTGACTGATCATGCACTGATCACGTAAATGATCATGCACTGATCACGTGACTGATCATGCACTGATCACGTGACTGATCATGCACTGATCACGTGGCTATCATGCACTGCTCACGTGGCTGATCATGCAATGATCACGTAGCAACCATGTACTGGTCACGTGACTGATCATGCACTGATCACGTAATTGATCATGCACTGATCACGTGGCTCATCATGCACTGATCACGTGGCTGATCACACACGTATCACGTGACTGATCATGCACTGATCACGTGGCTATCATGCACTGATCACGTGGCTATCATGCACTGATCACGTGGATATCATGCACTGATCACGTGGCTGATCATACACGATCACGTGACTGATCATGCACTGATCACGTGACTATCATGCACTGATCACGTGGCTATCATGCACTGATCACGTGGATATCATGCACTGATCACGTGGCTGATCACACACTGATCACGTGACTGATCATGCACTGATCACGTGGCTGATCATGCACTGATCACGTGGCTATCATGCACTGATCACGTGGCTGATCATGCACTGATCACGTAGCTATCATGCACTGATCACGTGACTGATCATGCACTGATCACGTGGCTGATCATGCACTGATCACGTGGCTGATCATGCACTGATCACGTGGCTGATCATGCACTGATCACGTGACTGATCATGCACTGATCACGTGACTGATCATGCACTGATCACGTGGCTGATCATGCACTGATCACGTAGCTATCATGCACTGATCACGTGTGATCATGCACTGATCACGTGACTGATCATGCACTGATCACGTGGCTGATCATGCACTGATCACGTGACTATCATGCACTGATCACGTGGCTGATCATGCACTGATCACGCAGCTATCATGCACTGATCACGTGACTGATCATGCACTGATCACGTGGCTGATCATGCACTGATCACGTGGCTGATCATGCACTGATCACGTGGCTGATCATGCACTGATCACGTGACTGATCATGCACTGATCACGTGACTGATCATGCACTGATCACGGGACTGATCATGCACTGATCACGTGGCTGATCATGCACTGATCACGTGGCTGATCATGCACTGATCACGTGGCTGATCATGCACTGATCACGTGGCTATCATGCACTGATCACGTGGCTGATCATGCACTGATCACGTGTCTGATCATGCACTGATCACGTGGCTGATCATACACTGATCACGTGACTGATCATGCACTGATCACGTGACTATCATGCACTGATCACGTGGCTGATCATGCACTGATCACGTGGCTGATCACACACTGTCACGTGACTATCATGCACTGATCACGTGGCACTCATGCACTGATCACGTGGCTGATCATACACTGATCACGTGACTGATCATGCACTGATCACGTGGCTATCATGCACTGATCACGTGGCTGATCATGCAATGATCACGTAGCTACCATATACTGGTCACGTGGCTGATCACACACTGATCACGTGAATGATCATGCACTGATCACGTGACTGATCATGCACTGATCACGTAACTGATCATGCACTGATCACGTGGCTATCATGCACTGCTCACGTGGCTGATCATGCAATGATCACGTAGCAACCATCACTGGTCACGTGACTGATCATGCACTGATCACGTAACTGATCATGCACTGATCACGTGGCTGATCATGCACTGATCACGTGGCTGATCATGCACGATCACGTGACTGATCATGCACTGATCACGTGGCTATCATGCACTGATCACGTGGTATCATGCACTGATCACGTGGCTGATCATGCACTGATCACGTGGCTGATCATGCACTGATCACGTGACTGATCATGCACTGATCACGTACTGATCATGCACTGATCACGTGGCTTATCATGCACTGATCATGTGACTGATCATGTGCTGATCATGTTTGGTGTCATACACTGATCATGTGCCTCTGGAGGCAATGAACAAAGAGCTGAGTAGGCACGAATCAGTCAGCAGGCAATAATCATGGAACTCAGCTGTGAGAAATCATGCTGCTCAGCTGGCAATAATCAAGCAGATGAGCAGGCAGGAATTACGCAGCACAGCTGGCAATTGTCAAGCAGATGACAGGCAGGAATCGTGCAGCTCAGCTGGCAATTGTCAAGCAGATGAGCAGACAGTAATCACGCAGCTCAGCAGGCCCTGATCACGTGACTGAGCATGCACTGTTCACGTGGCTGATCACACACTGATCACGTGACTGATCATGCACTGATCACGTGGCTATCATGCACTGATCACGTGACTGATCATGCACTGATCACGTTGTCATGCACTGATCACGTGGCTATCATGCACTGATCGCGTGGCTGATCATGCACTGATCACGTGACTGATCATGCACTGATCACGTAGCTATCATGCACTGGTCACGTGGCTGATCATGCACTGATCACGGGACTGATCATGCACTGATCACGGGCTATCATGCACTGATCACGTGACTGATCATGCACTGATCACGTGGCTGATCATGCACTGATCACGTGACTGATCATGCACTGATCACGTGACTGATCATGCACTGATCACGTGACTGATCATGCACTGATCACGTGGCTGATCATGCACTGATCACGTGGCTGATCATGCACTGATCACGTGACTGATCATGCACTGATCACGTGGCTATCATGCACTGATCACGTGGCTATCATGCACTGATCACGTGGCTGATCATGCACTGATCACGTGACTGATCATGCACTGATCACGTCTGATCATGCACTGATCACGTGACTGATCATGCACTGATCACGTGGATGATCATGCACTGATCATGTGACTGATCATGCACTGATCACGTGGCTATCATGCACTGATCACGTGGCTGATCATGCAATGATCACGTAGCTATCATGTACTGATCACGTGACTGATCATGCACTGATCACGTAATTGATCATGCACTGATCACGTGACTGATCATGCACTGATCACGTGACTGATCATGCACTGATCACGTGACTGATCATGCACTGATCACGTGGCTATCATGCACTGATCACGTGGCTGATCATGCACTGATCACGTAGCTATCATGCACTGATCACGTGACTGATCATGCACTGATCACGTGACTGATCATGCACTGATCACGTGGCTGATCATGCACTGATCACGTGACTGATCATGCACTGATCACGTGGCTGATCATGCACTGATCACGTAGCTATCATGCACTGATCACGTGACTGATCATGCACTGATCACGTGACTGATCATGCACTGATCACGTGGCTGATCATGCACTGATCACGTGACTGATCATGCACTGATCACGTGGCTGATCATGCACTGATCACGTGACTGATCATGCACTGATCACGTGGCTATCATGCACTGATCACGTGGCTGATCATGCACTGATCACGTAGCTATCATGTACTGATCACGTGACTGATCATGCACTGATCACGTAACTGATCATGCACTGATCACGTGACTGATCATGCACTGATCACGTGACTGATCATGCACTGATCACGTGGCTATCATGCACTGATCACGTGGCTGATCATGCACTGATCACGTAGCTATCATGCACTGATCACGTGACTGATCATGCACTGATCACGTAACTGATCATGCACTGATCACGTGGCTGATCATGCACTGATCACGGGACTGATCATGCACTGATCACGTGGCTGATCATGCACTGATCACGTGACTGATCATGCACTGATCACGTGACTGATCATGCACTGATCACGTGGCTATCATGCACTGATCACGTGGCTGATCATGCACTGATCACGTGGCTGATCATGCACTGATCACGTGACTGATCATGCACTGATCACGTGGCTATCATGCACTGATCACGTGACTATCATGCACTGATCACGTGCTGATCATGCACTGATCACGTGACTGATCATGCACTGATCACGTGGTATCATGCACTGATCACGTGGCTGATCATGCACTGATCACGTGTCTGATCATGCACTGATCACGTGGCTGATCATGCACTGATCACGTGGCTGATCATGCACTGATCACGTGGCTATCATGCACTGCTCACGTGACTGATCATGCACTGATCACGTGGCTTACATGCACTGATCACGTGACTGATCATGCACTGATCACGTAATTGATCATGCACTGATCACGTGACTGATCATGCACTGATCACGTGACTGATCATGCACTGATCACGTGGTATCATGCACTGATCACGTGGCTGATCATGCAATGATCACGTAGCTACCATGCACTGGTCACGTGACTGATCATGCACTGATCACGTAATTGATCATGCACTGATCACGTGGCTGATCATGCACTGATCACGTGGCTGATCATGCACTGATCACGTGACTGATCATGCACTGATCACGTGGCTATCATGCACTGATCACGTGGCTGATCATGCACTGATCACGTGACTGATCATGCACTGATCACGTGACTGATCATGCACTGATCACGTGGCTATCATGCACTGATCACGTGGCTGATCATGCACTGATCACGTGACTGATCATGCACTGATCACGTGGCTATCATGCACTGATCACGTGGCTGATCATGCACTGATCACGTGCCTGATCATGCACTGATCACGTGCTGATCATGCACTGATCACGTGACTGATCATGCACTGATCACGTGGCTATCATGCACTGATCACGTGGCTGATCATGCAATGATCATGTAGCTACCATGTACAGGTCACGTGAATGATCATACACCCATCAGGTGGCTGATCATGCACTGATCACGTGGCTATCATGCACTGATCACGAGACTGATCATGCACTGATCACGTCTATATCATGCACTGATCACATGACTGCCCATGCACTGATCACGTGGATGATCATACACTAATCACGTGACAGATCATGCACTGATCACGTGGCTGATCATGCACTGATACCGTGACTGAGCATGGACTGATCACATGACTATCATGTACTGATCACGTGACTTAATGGGCCTGATCATGTGACTGATCATGCGCTGATCATGTTTGCTATCATACACTGATCATGTGCCTCTGGAGGCAATAAACAAAGAGCAGAGTAGGCACGAATCAAACAGTCAGCAGGCAATAATCATGGAACTCAGGTGTGAGGAATCATGCTGCTCAGCTGGCAATAATCAAGCAGCTGAGCAGGCAGGAATTACGCAGCACAGCTGGCAATTGTCAAGCAGATGACAGGCAGGAATCGTGCAGCTCAGCTGGCAATTGTCAAGCAGATGAGCAGACAGTAATCACGCAGCTCAGCAGGCCCTGATCACGTGACTGAGCATGCACTGTTCACGTGGCTGATCATACACTGATCACGTGATTGATCATGCACTGATCACTTGGATATCATGCACTGATCACGTGGCTGATCATACACTGTTCACGTGTCTGACCATGCACTGATCACGTGGCTGATCATACACTGCTCACGTAACTGATCATGCACTGATCACGTGGCTATCATGCACTGATCACGTGGCTGAACATGCACTGTTCACGTGGCTGATCACACACCTGTCACGTGACATATCATGCACTGATCACGTGGCACTCATGCACTGATCACGTGGCTGATCATACTCTGCTCACGTAACTCATCATGCACACATCACGTGTCTATCATGCACTGCTCACGTGGCTGTCATGGAATGATCACGTAGCTACCATATACTGGTCACGTGACTGATCATGCACTGATCACGTAAATGATCATGCACTGTTCACGTGACTGATCATGCACTGATCACGTGACTGATCATGCACTGATCACGTGGCTGATCATGCACTGATCACGTGGCTGATCATGCACTGATCACGTGGCTGATCATGCACTGATCACGTGGCTGATCATGCACTGATCACGTGACTGATCATGCACTGATCACGTGGCTATCATGCACTGATCACGTGGCTGATCATGCACTGATCACGTGACTGATCATGCACTGATCACGTGGCTGATCATGCACTGATCACGTGACTGATCATGCACTGATCACGTGGCTATCATGCACTGATCACGTGGCTGATCATGCACTGATCACGTGGCTGATCATGCACTGATCACGTGGCTATCATGCACTGATCACGTGACTGATCATGCACTGATCACGCGATTGATCATGCACTGATCACGTGGCTGATCATGCACTGATCACGTGACTGATCATGCACTGATCACGTGGCTATCATGCACTGATCACGTGGCTGATCATGCACTGATCACGTGCCTGATCATGCACTGATCACATGACTGATCATGCACTGATCACGTAACTGATCATGCACTGATCACGTGGCTATCATGCACTATCACGTGGCTGATCATGCAATGATCATGTAGCTACCATGTACTGGTCACGTGACTGATCATACACCCATCAGGTGACTGATCATGCACTGATCACGTGGCTGATCATGCACTGATCACCTGCCTGATCATGCACTGATCACGTGACTGATCATGAACTGATCACATGGCTATCATGCACTGATCACGTGGCTGATCATGCACTGATCACGTGACTGAGCATGGACTGATCACATGACTATCATGTAGTGATCACGTGACTTAATGGCGCTGATCATGTGACTGATCATGCGCTGATCATGTTTGGTATCATACACTGATCATGTGCCTCTGGAGGCAATAAACAAAGAGCTGAGTAGGCACGAATCAAACAGTCAGCAGGCAATAATCATGGAACTCAGCTGTGAGGAATCATGCTGCTCAGCTGGCAATAATCAAGCAGATGAGCAGGCAGGAATTACGCAGCACAGCTGGCAATTGTCAAGCAGATGACAGGCAGGAATCGTGCAGCTCAGCTGGCAATTGTCAAGCAGATGAGCAGACAGTAATCACGCAGCTCAGCAGGCCCTGATCACGTGACTGAGCATGCACTGTTCACGTGGCTGATCACACACTGATCACGTGACTGATCATGCACTGATCACGTGGCTGATCATGCACTGATCACGTAACTGATCATGCACTGATCACGTGGCTGATCATGCACTGATCACGTGGCTGATCATACACTGTCACGTGACTATCATGCACTGATCACGTGGTATCATGCACTGATCACGTGGCTGATCATACACTGCTCACGTAACTGATCATGCACTGATCGCGTGACTATCATGCACTGATCACGTGGCTGTCATGCAATGATCACGTAGCTACCATATACTGGTCACGTGACTGATCATGCACTGATCACGTGGCTGATCATGCACTGATCACGTGGCTGATCATGCACTGATCACGTGACTGATCATGCACTGATCACGTGGCTATCATGCACTGATCACGTGGCTGATCATGCACTGATCACGTAGCAACCATGCACTGATCACGTGACTGATCATGCACTGATCACGTGGCTGATCATGCACTGATCACGTGGCTGATCATGCACTGATCACGTGGCTGATCATGCACTGATCACGTGGCTGATCATGCACTGATCACGTGGCTGATCATGCACTGATCACGTGACTATCATGCACTGATCACGTGGCACATGCACTGATCACGTGGCTGATCATGCACTGATCACGTGACTGATCATGCACTGATCACGTGGCTATCATGCACTGATCACGTGGCTGATCATGCAATGATCACGTAGCTACCATGCACTGATCACGTGACTGATCATGCACTGATCACGTGGCTGATCATGCACTGATCACGTGACTGATCATGCACTGATCACGTGACTGATCATGCACTGATCACGTGGCTGATCATGCACTGATCACGTGACTGATCATGCACTGATCACGTGGCTGATCATGCACTGATCACGTGGCTGATCATGCACTGATCACGTAACTGATCATGCACTGATCACGTGACTGATCATGCACTGATCACGTGGCTATCATGCACTGATCACGTGGCTGATCATGCACTGATCACGTGACTGATCATGCACTGATCACGTGACTGATCATGCACTGATCACGTGACTGATCATGCACTGATCACGTGACTATCATGCACTGATCACGTGGCTGATCATGCACTGATCACGCAGCTATCATGCACTGGTCACATGACTGATCATGCACTGATCACGTAACTGATCATGCACTGATCACGTGGCTTATCATGCACTGATCATGTGATTCATCATGTGCTGATCATGTTTGGTGTCATACACTGATCATGTGCCTCTGGAGGCAATGAACAAAGAGCTGAGTAGGCACGAATCAGTCAGCAGGCAATAATCATGGAACTCAGCTCTGAGAAATCATGCTGCTCAGCTGGCAATAATCAAGCAGATGAGCAGGCAGGAATTACGCAGCACAGCTGGCAATTGTCAAGCAGATGACAGGCAGGAATCATGCAGCTCAGCTGGCAATTGTCAAGCAGATGAGCAGACAGTAATCACGCAGCTCAGCACGCCCTGATCACGTGACTGAGCATGCACTGTTCACGTGGCTGATCACACACTGATCACGTGAATGATCATGCACTGATCACGTGGCTGATCATGCACTGATCACGTGACTGATCATGCACTGATCACGTGGCTATCATGCACTGATCACGTGGCTGATCATGCACTGATCACGTGTCTGATCATGCACTGATCACGTGGCTGATCATGCACTGATCACGTGACTGATCATGCACTGATCACGTGGCTATCATGCACTGATCACGTGGCTGATCATGCACTGATCACGTGGCTGATCATGCACTGTCACGTGACTGATCATGCACTGATCACGTGGCATCATGCACTGATCACGTGGCTGATCATACACTGATCACGTGACTGATCATGCACTGATCACGTGGCTATCATGCACTGATCACGTGGCTGATCATGCAATGATCACGGAGCGACCATGCACTGATCACGTGACTGATCATGCACTGATCACGTGGATGATCATGCACTGATCACGTGACTGATCATGCACTGATCACGTGGCTGATCATGCACTGATCACGTAGCTACCATGCACTGATCACGTGACTGATCATGCACTGATCACGTAACTGATCATGCACTGATCACGTGACTGATCATGCACTGATCACGTGACTGATCATGCACTGATCACGTGGCTATCATGCACTGATCACGTGGCTGATCATGCACTGATCACGTAGCTATCATGCACTGATCACGTGACTGATCATGCACTGATCACGTAACTGATCATGCACTGATCACGTGACTGATCATGCACTGATCACGTGACTGATCATGCACTGATCACGTGGCTGATCATGCACTGATACCGTGACTGAGCATGGACTGATCACATGACTATCATGCAGTGATCACGTGACTTAATGGCACTGATCACGTGACTGATCATGCGCTGATCATGTTTGCTATCATAAACTGATCATGTGCCTCTGGAGGCAATAAACAAAGAGCTGAGTAGGCACGAATCAAACAGTCAGCAGGCAATAATCATGGAACTCAGCTGTGAGGGATCATGCTGCTCAGCTGGCAATAATCAAGCAGCTGAGCAGGCAGGAATCACACAGCACAGCTGGCAATTGTCAAGCAGATGACAGGCAGGAATCGTGCAGCTCAGCTGACAATTGTCAAGCAGATGAGCAGACAGTAATCACGCAGCTCAGCAGGCCCTGGTCACGTGACTGAGCATGCACTGTTCACGTGGCTGATCACACACTGATCACGTGATTGATCATGCACTGATCACTTGGATATCATGCACTGATCACGTGGCTGATCATACACTGTTCACGTGTCTGACCATGCACTGATCACGTGGCTGATCATACACTGCTCACGTAACTGATCATGCACTGATCACGTGGCTATCATGCACTGATCACGTGGCTGAACATGCACTGTTCACGTGGCTGATCACACACCTGTCACGTGACATATCATGCACTGATCACGTGGCACGAATGCACTGATCACGTGGCTGATCATGCACTGATCACGTAACTCATCATGCACACATCACGTTTCTATCATGCACTGCTCACGTGGCTGTCATGGAATGATCACGTAGCTACCATATACTGTCACGTGACTGATCATGCACAGATCACGTCAATGATCATGCACTGTTCACGTGACTGATCATGTACTGATCACGTGACTGATCATGCACTGATCACGTGGCTGATCATGCACTGATCACGTAATTGATCATGCACTTATCATTTGGCTGATCATGCACTGATCACGTGGCTGATCATACACTGATCACGTGACTGATCATGCACTGATCACGTGACTGATCATGCACTGATCACGTGGCTATCATGCACTGATCACTTGGCTGGTCATGCACTGATCACATGATTGATCATGCACTGTTCACGTGACTGATCATGTACAGGTCACGTGAATAATCATGAAGTGATCACGTGGCTATCATGCACTGCTCACATGGCTGATCATGCAATGATCACGCAGCTATCATGTACTGGTCACATGACTGATCATGCACTGATCACATAATTGATCATGCACTGATCACCTGGCTTATCATCCATTGATCATGTGACTGATCATGTGCTGATCATGTTTGGTGTCACACACTAATCATGTGCCTCTGGAGGCAATGAACATAGAGCTGAGTAGGCAGGAATCAGTCAGCAGTCTATAATCGTGGAACTCAGCTCTGAGAAATCATGCTGCTCTGCTGGCAATAGTCAAGTAGATGAGCAGGCAGGAATTACGCAGCACAGGTGGCAATTGTCAAGGAGATGACAGGAAGGAATCATGCAGTTCAGCTGGCAATTGTCAAGCAGATGAGCAGACAGTAATCACGCAGCTCAGCAGGCCCTGATCACGTGACTGAGCATGCACTCTTCACATGGCTTATCACACACCTATCACGTGACTGATCATGCACTGATCATGTGACTGATCATGCACTGATCACGTAGCTATCATGCACTGATCACTGGGTGATCATACACTCATCACGGGACTGATCGTACACTGATCACGGCGCTATCATGCATTGCCTACATGACTCCACATGCACTGATCACGTGGATGATCATGCACTGATCACGTGACTGACCATGCACTGATCACGTGACTGATCAGGCACTGATCACATGGCTGATCATGCACTGATCACGTGGCTATCATGCACTGCTCACATGGCTGATCTGGCAATGCTCACGTAGCTACCTTGTACTGGTCACATGACTGATCATGCACTGATCACGCAATTGATCATGCACTGATAATGTGGCTGATCATGCACTGATCACGTGGCTGATCATACACTGATCACGTGACTGATCATGCACTGATCACGTGACTGATCATGCACTGATCACGTGGCTATCATGCACTGATCACGTGGCTGACCATACACTGGTCACTTGGATATCATGCACTGATCACGTGGCTCATCATACACTGTTCACGTGTCTGACCATGCACTGATCACGTGGCTGATCATACACTTCTCACGTAACTGATCATGCACTGATCACGTGGCTATCATGCACTGAATACGTGGCTGAGCATGCACTGTTCACTTGGCTGATCACACACTGTCACGTGACATATCATGCACTGATCACGTGGCTGATCATACTCTGCTCACGTAACTGATCATGCACACATCACGTGGCTATCATGCACTCCTCACGTGGTTCATCATGGAATGATCACAAAGCTACCATATACTGGTCACGTGACTGATCATGCACTGATCACGTGGCTATCATGCACAGATCACGTGGCTGGTCATACACTGATCACGTAGCTACCATGCACTGATCACGTGACTGATCATGCACTGATCACGTGGCTGATCATGCAATGATCACGCAGCTACCATGTACTGGTCACATGACTGATCATGCACTGATCACGTGGCTGATCATGCACTGATCACGTAATTGATCATGCACTGATCACATGGCTTATCATGCATTGATTATGTGATTCATCATGTGCTGATCATGTTTGGTGTCATACACTGATCATGTGCCTCTGGAGGCAATGAACAAAGAGCTGAGTAGGCAGGAATCAGTAGGCAATAATCATGGAACTCAGCTCTGAGAAATCATGCTTCTCAGCTGGCAATAATCAAGTAGATGAGCAGGCAGGAATTATGCAGCACAGGTGGCAATTGTCAAGGAGATGACAGGCAGGAATCGTACAGCTCAGCTGGCAATTGTCAAGCAGATGAGCAGACAGTAATCACACAGCTCAGCACGCCTTGATCACGTGACTGAGCATGCACTGTTCACGTCGCTGATCACACACCTATCACGTGAATGATCATGCACTGATCACGTGGCCCTCATGCACAGATCACGTGATTGCGCATGCACTGATCACGTAATTGCATGCACTGATCACGTGGCTATCATGCACTGATGACGTGGCTGATCATGCACTGATAATGTGACTGATCATGCACTGATCACGTAGCTATATTGCACTGGTCACTTGGCTGATCATACATTCATCACGGGACTGATCATGCACTGATTGCGGCACTATCATGCATTGACTACATGACTCCACATGCACTGATCACGTGCATGATCATGCACTGATCACGTGACTGATCAGGCACTGATCACCTGGCTATCATGCACTGATCATTTGGCTGGTCATACACTGATCATGTGCCTGGTCATGCACTGATCATGTGGCTGGTCATGCACTGCTCACGTGGCTGGTCATGCAATGATCACGTAGCTACCATATACTGGTCACTCGACTGATAATGCACAGATCACGTAAATGATCATGCACTGTTCCCGTGACTGATCATGTACTGATCACGTGACTGATCATGCACTGACCACGTGGCTATCATGCTCTCCTCACGTGGGTGATCATGCAATGAACACGTAGCAACCATGTACTGGTAACCTGACTGATCATGCACTGATCATGTAATTGATCCAGCACTGATCACGTGGCTCATCATGCACTGATCACGTGACAGTTCACCCACTGATCACTTGACTGATCATGCACTGATCACGTGGCTATAATGCCCTGAGTACGTGGCTGATCATACACTTTTCACGTTCCTGGTCATCACAGATTACGTGACTAATGATGAACTGATCACGGGGCTATAATTCACTGATCACGTGGATATCATGCAATGATTACGTGCCTGTCATGCACAGATCACGTGACTAATCATGAACTGATTACGTAGGTATCATGCACTGATCACGTGGCTGATCATACACTGTTCACGTGTCTGATCATGCACTGATCACGTGGCTGATCATACACTGCTCACGTAGCTGATCATGCACTGATCACGTGTCTATCATGCAGTGCTCACGTGGCTGATCCTGCATTGATCACGTAGCTTACATGTACTGGTCACGTGTCTGATCATGCAATGGTAACGTAATTGATCATGCACTGATCACGTGACTGATCATGTACTGATCACGTGATTGATCAGGCACTGATCACGTGTCTATCATGCACTGCTTACGTGGCTGATATTACAATGTTCACATAGCTACCATGTATGGTCACATGACTGATCATGCACTGATCACGTAATTGATCATGCACTGATCAAGTGGCTGATCATACACTGCTCACGTGACTGATCATGCACTCTTCACGAGACTCATCATGCACTGATCACGTGGCTATCATTCACTGATCACGTGGCTGATCATACACTGATCACGTGACTGATCATGCACTGTTCACGAGAGTGATCATGCACTGTTCACGTGGATATCATGCACTGATCACGTATTTGATCATACACTGTTCACGTGTCTGACCATGCACTGCTCACGTGGCTGATAATACACTGTTCACGTAACTGATCATGCACTGATCACGTGGATATCATGCACTGATCCCGTGGCTGAACATGCACTGATCACGTGGCTGATCATACACTGATCACGTGACTGATCATGCACTGATCGCGTGGCACTCATGCACTGATCACGTGGCTGATCATACTCTGCTCACGTAACTCATCATGCACACATCAGGTGGCTATCATGAACTTCTCACCTGGCTGGTCATGCAATGTTCACGGAGCTACCATATACTGGTCACGTGACTGATCATGCACAGATCACGTAAATGATTATGCACTCTTCACGTGACTGATCATGTACTGATCACGTGGCTGATCATGCAATGATCACGTAGCAACCATGTACTGGTCACGTGACTTATCATGCACTGATAACGTAATTAATCCTGCACTGATCACCTGACTATCATGCACTGATCACGTGGCTGATCACACAGGTATCACGTGACTGATCATGCACTGATCACGTGGTTATCATACACTGATCACGTGGCTATCATTCACTGATCACGTGGATGTCATGCACTGATCACGTGGCTGATCACACAGTATCACGTGACTGATCATGCACTGATCACGTGGCTGATCATGCAATGATCACGTAGCTACCATGTACTGGTCACGTGACTGATCTTGCACTGATCACGTAATTGATCATGCACTGATCACGTGACTGATCAAGCACTGATCCCTTGGCTATCATGCACTGTTAACGTAGCTGATCATGAAATGATCAGGCAGCTACAATGTACTGGTCACGTGACTGATCATGCACTGATCACTTGACTGATCATGCACTGATCACGTGGCTATCATGCACTGATCACTTGGCTGGTCATACACTGATCACGCAGCTATCATGTACTTGTCACGTGACTGATCATCCACTGATCATGTGGCTGATCATGCACCGATCTCGTGACTGATCATGCACTGATCACGTGACTTATCATGCACTGATCACGTGGCTATCATGCACTGATCACATGGCTGGTCATACACTGATCACGTGCCTGGTCATGCACAGATTACATGACTGATCATGCACTCATCACGTCACTGATCATGCACTGATCACGTGGCTATCATGCACTGTTCACGTGGCTGATCATACACTGATCACCTGCCTGTTCATTCACAGATCACGTGACTAATCATGAAGTGATCACGTAGCAATCATTCACTGATCACCTGGCTGATCATGCACTGATCACGTGGCTATCATGCAATGATCACGTGGCTATCATGCACTGATCACGTGGCTGATCATGCACTGATACCGTGACTGAGCATGGACTGATCACATGACTATCATGTAGTGATCACGTGACTTAATGGCGCTGAACATGTGACTGATAATGCGCTGAGCATGTTTGCTATCATACACTGATCATGTGCCTCTGGAGGCAATAAACAAAGAGCTGAGTAGGCATGAATCAAACAGTCAGCAGGCAATAATCATGGAACTCAGCTGTGAGGAATCATGCTGCTCAGCTGGCAATAATCAAGCAGCTGAGCAGGCAGGAATTACACAGCACAGCTGGCAATTGTCAAGCAGATGACAGGCAGGAATCGTGCAGCTCAGCTGGCAATTGTCAAGCAGATGAGCAGACTAATGACGCAGCTCAACAGGCCCTGGTCACGTGACTGAGCATGCACTGTTCACCTGGCTGATCATACACTGATCACGTGACTGATCATGCACTGATCACTTGGATATCATGCACTGATCACATGGCTCATCATACACTGTTCACGGGTCTGACCATGCATCGATCACGTGGCTGATCATACACTGCTCACGTAACTGATCATGCACAGATCACGTAACTGATCATGCACTTATCACGTGGCTGATCATGCAATGATCACGTAGCTACCATGTACTGGTCACGAGAGTGATCATGCACTGATCACGTAATTGATCATGCACTGATCACGTGGCTGATCATGCACTGAACACGTGACTGATCATGCACTGATCACGTGACTGATCATGCACTGATCACGTGGCTATCATGCACTTCTCACGTGGCTGATCATGCAGTGATCACGTAATTGATCATGCACTGATCACCTGGCTTATCATGCATTCATCATGTGACTGATCATGTGCTGATTATGTTTGGTGTCACACAGTGATCATGTGCATCTGGAGGCAATGAACAAAAAGCTGAATAGGCAGGAATCAGTCATCAGGCTATAATCATGGAACTCAGCTCTGAGAAATCATGCTGCTCAGCTGGCAATAATCAAGTAGATGAGCAGGCAGGAATTATACAGCACAGGTGGCAATTGTCAAGGAGATGACAGGCAGGAATCGTACATCTCAGCTGGCAATTGTCAAGCAGATGAGCAGACAGTAATCACGCAGCTCAGCAGGCCCTGATCACGTGACTGAGCATGCACTGTTCACGTCGCTGATCACACACCTATCACGTGAATGATCATGCACTGATCACGTAATTATGCACTGCTCACGTGGCTAACATGCACTGATGACGTGGCTGATCATGCACTGATCATGTGACTGATCATGCACTGATCACGTAGCTATCTTGCACTGATCACTTGGCTGATCATACACTCATCATGGGACTGATCGTGCACTGATTACGGCGCTATCATGCATTGACTACATGACTCCACATGCACTGATCACGTGATGATCATGCACTGATCACGTGACTGACCATGCACTGATCACGTGGCTGATTATGCACTGATCACGTGGCTGATCATGCACTGATCTCGTGGCTATCATGCACTACTCACGTGGCTGATCAGGCAATGATAACGCAGCTAACATGTACTGGTCACGTGACTGATCATCCACTGATCATGTAATTGATCATGCACTGGTCACGTGGCTGATCATGCACTGATCACGTGGCTGACCATGCACTGATCACGTGGCTATCATGCACTGATCACTTGGCTGGTCATACTTATCACGTGCCTGTCATGCAGTGATCACGTGGCTGATCATGCACTGATCACGTGACTGATCATGCACTGATCACGTGGCTATCATGCACTGATCACGTGGCTATCATGCACAGATCACGTGGCTGATCATGCAATGATCACGTAGCTACCATGTACTGGTCACATGACTGGTCATGCACTGATCACGTGGCTGATCATGCACTGATCACGTGACTGATCATGCACTGTTCACGAGAATCATCATGCACTGTTCACGTGTCTGACCATGCACTGCTCACGTGGCTGATCATACACTGTTCACGTAACTGATCATGCACTGATCACGTGGATATCATGCACTGCTCACGTGGCTGAACATGCACTGTTCACGTGGCTTACCACACACCTGTCACGTGACTGATCATGCACTGATCACGTGGCACTCATGCACTGATCACGTGGCTCGTCATACTCTGCTCACGTAACTGATCATGCACACATCACGTGGCTATCTTGCACTTCTCACCTGGCTGGTCATGCAATGTTCACGTAGCTACCACATACTGGTCACGTGACTGATCATGCTCAGATCACGTGAATGATCATGCACTGTTCAGTTGACTGATCATGTACTGATCACGTGACTAATCATGCACTGATCACGTGGCTATCATGCACTGCTCACGTGCCTGATCATGCAATGATCACCTAGCAACCATGTACTGGTCACGTGACTGATCATGCACTGATCACGTGATTAATCCTGCAGTGATCACCTGACTCATCATGCACTGATCACGTAGCTGATCACACACGTATCACGTGACTGATCATGCACTGATCACATGGCTATCATGCACTAATCACGTGGCTATCATTCACTGATCACGTGGATATCATGCACTGATCACGTGGCTGATCACACACGTATCACATGACTGATCATGCACTGATCATGGGGATATAATGCACTGCTCACGTGGCTGATCATACACTGCTCACGTAACTGATCATGCACTGATCACGTGGCTATCATGCACTGATCACGTGGCTGAACATGCACTGTTCACGTGGCTGATCACACACCTGTCACGTGACATATCATGCACTGATCACGTGGCACTCATGCACTGATCACCTGGCTGATCATACTCTGCTCAAGTAACTCATCATGCACATCACGTTTCTATCATGCACTGCTCACGTGGCTCGTCATGGAATGATCACGTAGCTACCATATACTGGTCACGTGACTGATCAGGCACAGATCTCGTGAATGATCACGCACTGTTCTAGTGACAGATCATGTACTGATCACGTGACTGATCATGCACTGATCACGTGGCTGACCATGCACTGATCACGTAATTGATCATGCACTTATCATTTGGCTGATCATGCACTGATCACGTGGCTGATCATGCACTGATCACGTGACTGATCATGCACTGATCACGTGAATGATCATGCACTGATCACGTGGCTATCATTCACTGATCACTTGGCTGGTCATACACTGATCACATGACTGATCATGCACTGTTCACGTGACTGATCATGTACTGATCACGTGACTGATCATGCACTGATCACGTAATTGATCATGCACTGATCACGTGGCTGATCAATCAATGATCACGTGACTGACCATGCACTGATCACGTGACTGATAATCCACTGATCAGTTGGCTATCATGCACTTAATACTTGGCTGAGCATACACTGATCACGTGACTGATAATGCACTGATCATCTGGCTATCGTGCACTCATTACCTGGTTATCGTGCACTGATCACGTGGTTGATCATACACTGATCACGAGACTGATCATGCACTGATCACGTCTATATCATGCACTGATCACATGACTGCCCATGCACTGATCACCCGGATGATCATACACTGATCATGCGACAGATCATACACTGATCACGTGGCTATCATGCACTGCTCACGCGGCTGTTCATGCAATGATCACGTAGCTACCATGTACTGGTCACCAGAGTGATCATGCACTGATCACGTAATTGATCATGCACTGATCAGGTGACTTATCATGCACTGTTAACGTGAGTGATCATGCACTGATCACGTGACTGATCATGCACTGATCTCGTGGCTATCATGCACGGCTCATGTGGCTGATCATGCAATGATCACCTAGCTACCATATACTGGTCACGTGACTGATCATGCACTGATCACGTAATTGATCATGCACTGATCACGTGGCTGATCATCCCCTGATCACGTGACTGATCATGCACTGATCACGTGACTGATCATGCACTGATCACGTGGCTATCCTGCACTGATCACTTGGCTGGTCATACACTGATCACGTGCCTGGTCATGCACAGATTACATGACTGATCATGCAGTGAACATGTGACTGATCGTGCAATGATCACGTAGCTATCATGCACTACTCACGTGGCTGAT
The DNA here is from genome assembly GCF_032452875.1 of Bos javanicus. Taxonomy (NCBI): domain Eukaryota; kingdom Metazoa; phylum Chordata; class Mammalia; order Artiodactyla; family Bovidae; genus Bos; species Bos javanicus. The sequence continues at coordinate 9,465 of NW_026894061.1, read as the reverse complement.
CATGCAATGATCATGTAGCTACCATGTACCGGTCAGGTGACTGATCATACACCCATCAGGTGACAGATCATGCACTGATCACGTGGCTGATCATACACTGATCACCTGCCTGGTCATGCACAGATCACCTGACAAATCATGAACTGATCACATAGCTATCATGAACTGATCACCTGCCTGATCATGCACTGATCACGTGGCTGATCATGCACTGATACCGTGACTGAGCATGGACTGATCACATGACTATCGTGTAGTGATCACGTGACTTAATGGCACTGATCATGTGACTGATCTTGCGCTGATCATGTTTGCTATCATACACTGATCATGTGCCTCTGGAGGCAATAAACAAAGAGCTGAGTAGGCCCGAATCAAACAGTCAGCAGGCAATAATCATGGAACTCAGCTGTGAGGAATCATGCTGCTCAGCTGGCAATAATCAAGCAGCTGAGCAGGCAGGAATTACGCAGCACAGCTGGCAATTGTCAAGCAGATGAGCAGACAGTAATCACGCAGCTCAGCAGGCCCTGATCACGTGACTGAGCATGCACTGTTCACGTGGCTGATCATACACTGATCACGTGATTGATCATGCACTGATCACTTGGATATCATGCACTGATCACGTGGCTGATCATACACTGTTCACGTGTCTGACCATGCACTGATCACGTGGCTATCATGCACTGATCAGTAGACTGATCATGCACTGATCACGTCTATATCATGCACTGATCACGTGACTGCCCATGCACTGATCACCCGGATGATCATGCACTGATCATGCGACAGATCATGCACTGATCACGTGGCTATCATGCACTGCTCACGCGGCTATTCATGCAATGATCACGTAGCTACCATGTACTGGTCATGTGAGTGATCATGCACTGTTAACGTGAGTGATCATGCACTGATCACGTGACTGATCATGCACTGATCTCGTGGCTATCATGCACGGCTCATGTGGCTGATCATGCAATGATCACCTAGCTACCATATACTGGTCACATGACTGATCATGCACTGATCACATAATTGATCATGCACTGATCACCTGGCTTATCATGCATTGATCATGTGACTGATTATGTGCTGATCATGTTTGGTGTCACACACTGATCATGAGCCTCTGGAGGCAATGAACATAGAGCTGAGTAGGCAGGAATCAGTCAGCAGGCTATAATCATGGAACTCAGCTCTGAGAAATCATGCTGCTCAGCTGGCAATAATCAAGTAGATGAGCAGGCAGGAATTATGCAGCACAGGTGGCAATTGTCAAGGAGATGACAGGCAGGAATCGTGCAGCTCAGCTGGAAATTGTCAAGCAGATGAGCAGACAGTAATCACGCAGCTCAGCAGGCCTTGATCACGTGACTGAGCATGCACTGTTCACATGGCTGATCACACTCCTATCACGTGACTGATCATGCACTGATCATGTGACTGATCATGCACTGATCACGTTGCTATCTTGCACTGATCACTTGGCTGATCATACACTCATCACGGGACTTATCGTGCACTTATCACAGCGCTATCATGCTTTGACTACATGACTCACATGCACTGATCACGTGGATGATCATGCACTGATCACGTGACTGACCATGCACTGATCACGTGACTGATCAGGCACTGATCACGTGGCTGATCATGCATTGATCACGTGGCTATCATGCACTGCTCACGTGGCTGCTCAGGCAATGATCACGTAGCTACCATGTACTGGTCACGTGACTGATCATGCACTGATCACGTAATTGATCATGCACTGATCATGTGGCTGATCATGCACTGATCACGTGGCTGATCATGCACTGATCACGTGGCTATCATGCACTGATCACGTGGCTGCGCATGCACTGATCACGTGGCTGATCAGGCACTGATCACGTGGCTGATCATGCACTGATCACGTGGCTATCATGCACTGATCAGTGACTGACAGGCGCTGATCATGGGACTGTGCACGCTGATCACGTGGCTATCATGCACTGATCACGAGACTGCGCATGCATTGATGACGTGGCTGTTCGGGCACTGATCACGTGTTTATCAGGCAGTGATCAGTGACTGACAGGCGCTGCTCAGGGGACTGTGCACGCACTGATCAGGTGGCTGATCAGGAACTGACCACCTGACTGCGCATGCAGTGATCACGTGGCTGGTCGCTCACTGATCACGTGTTTATCCTACGGTGATCACGTGACTGAGAGGCGCTGATCACGTGACTGTGCCGCAGTGATCACGTGGCTGAGCAGGCACTGATACCTTGACTGAGCATGCACTGATCATGTGCCGGGAGCCGGGGAGGCATTCCACTCTGGACAAAGGTCATGAGGAAGGAGGCTCGGCATACGCAAATGTGGGATCGAGCCTCAGGAGTCCACCCGGATATTTTCGAGCATCTCCCCCCGAAAAAACCCAGAGTCTGCCTACTGTATTGCTTTGTGCTCTCACCTCTGATTTCACTGGGGGCTGTCCCCCACCACCATCTCGCTCTCTCTGTCAAAGAGTTAACTTACAGCTCCAATTCATAAAGTTCCTTGTCATTCTTCCCTTTAACTTCCAGCTGAGTCTCCATCTGGAGCGCGGAACCCACCACGCTTACTAATTATGCCTGGGCTGCTAAGACCCACTCGAGAAGGTGTCTAGGGTGAGGCACCTTTCGCTATTCGAGAGGGCGCCTGCGGCCTACGTAAGTGGTGCAAACTTCTTGTCTTGAAGTTTGATTGGTCTTCCGCGTAAACCAAGCTACTCAGTCTCTTTTCTCCACCGAATTTTCCTACTGAGCTCTCCTCATACTATTATTCTTGACATCTCTGATTAGCATATAAATAGTCGCCTAGGCCATCTCTCCTTCGAATACCCTGGATCAGTTGGGGCTGGTCCCCGGCAGGTGGCGACCGAACAGGGACCTCAGGAGGCGATACTCAAAGAGCTGAGCAGACACGAACCACGCAATCAGCAGGCAATAAGCATGGAGCTCAGCAGTGACGAATCATGCTGCTCAACTGGCAATAATCAAGCACGTGACCAGGCAGGAATCACGCAGCTCAGCTGGCAATTGTCAAGCAGATGAGCCGACAGGAATCACGCAGCTCAGATGGCAATTGTCATGCAGATGAGCGGCAGGAATCACGCAGCTCAGCAGGCCCTGATCACGTGACTCTGCAGGCACTGATCACGTGGCTGATCAAGTCCAGATCACGTGACTGAGCATGCACTGATCACGTGGCTATCATGCACTGATGACGTGACTGCGCATGCACTGATGACGTGGCTGATCACGCACTGATCACATGGCTCATCATGCACTGATCACGTGTTTATCAGGCAATGATCAGTGACTGACAGGCGCTGATCATGGGACTGTGCACGCACTGATCACGTGGCTATCATGCGCTGATCACGTGACTGCGCATGCACTGATGACGTGGCTGTTCGGGCACTGATCACGTGTTTATCAGGCAGTGATCAGTGACTGACAGGCGCTGATCAGGGGACTGTGCACGCACTGATCAGGTGGCTGATCAGGAACTGACCACCTGACCGCGCATGCAGTGATCACGTGGCTGGTCGTTCACTGATCACGTGTTTATCATACGGTGATCACGTGACTGAGAGGCGCTGATCACGTGACTGTGCCGTCAGTGATCACGTGGCTGAGCAGGCACTGATATCGTGACTGAGCATGCACTGATCATGTGCCGGGAGCCGCGGAGGCATTCCACTCTGGACAAAGGTCATGAGGAAGGAGGCTCGGCATACGCAAATGCGGGATCGAGCCTCAGGAGTCCACCCGGATATTCTCGAGCATCTCCCCCCAAAACCAGAGTCTGCCTACTGTATTGCTTTGTGCTCTCACCTCTGATTTCACTGGGGGCTGTCCCCCACCACCATCTCGCTCTCTCTGTCAAAGAGTTAACTTACAGCTCCAATTCATAAAGTTCCTTGTCATTCTTCCCTTTAACTTCCAGCTGAGTCTCCATCTGGAGCGCGGAACCCACACGCTTACTAATTATGCCTGGGCTGCTAAGACCCACTCGAGAAGGTGTCTAGGGTGAGGCACCTTTCGCTATTCGAGAGGGCCTGCGGCCTACGTAAGTGGTGCAAACTTCTTGTCTTGAAGTTTGATTGGTCTTCCGCGTAAACCAAGCTACTCAGTCTCTTTTCTCCACCGAATTTTCCTACTGAGCTCTCCTCATACTATTATTCTTGACATCTCTGATTAGCATATAAATAGTCGCCTAGGCCATCTCTCCTTCGAATACCCTGGATCAGTTGGGGCTGGTCCCCGGCAGGTGGCGACCGAACAGGGACCTCAGGAGGCAATACTCAAAGAGCTGAGCAGACACGAACCACGCAATCAGCAGGCAATAAGCATGGAGCTCAGCAGTGACGAATCATGCTGCTCAACTGGCAATAATCAAGCACGTGACCCGGCAGGAATCACGCAGCTCAGCTGGCAATTGTCAAGCAGATGAGCCGGCAGGAATCACGCAGCTCAGCAGGCCCTGATCACGTGACTCTGCAGGCACTGATCACGTGGCTGATCAAGTCCAGATCACGTGACTGAGCATGCACTGATCACGTGGCTATCATGCACTGATGACGTGAGTGCGCATGCACTGATGACGTGGCTCATCATGCACTGATCACGTGTTTATCTGGCAATGATCAGTGACTGACAGGCGCTGATCATGGGACTGTGCACGCACTGATCACGTGGCTATCATGCACTGATCACGTGACTGCGCATGCACTGATGACGTGGCTGTTCGGGCACTGATCACGTGTTTATCAGGCAGTGATCAGTGACTGACAGGCGCTGATCAGGGGACTGTGCACGCACTGATCAGGTGGCTGATCAGGAACTGACCACCTGACCGCGCATGCAGTGATCACGTGGCTGGTCGTTCACTGATCACGTGTTTATCATACGGTGATCACGTGACTGAGAGGCGCTGATCACGTGACTGTGCCGTCAGTGATCACGTGGCTGAGCAGGCACTGATATCGTGACTGAGCATGCACTGATCATGTGCCGGGAGCCGGGGAGGCATTCCACTCTGGACAAAGGTCATGAGGAAGGAGGCTCGGCATACGCAAATGCGGGATCGAGCCTCAGGAGTCCACCCGGATATTCTCGAGCATCTCCCCCCAAAAAAACCAGAGTCTGCCTACTGTATTGCTTTGTGCTCTCACCTCTGATTTCACTGGGGGCTGTCCCCCACCACCATCTCGCTCTCTCTGTCAAAGAGTTAACTTACAGCTCAATTCATAAAGTTCCTTGTCATTCTTCCCTTTAACTTCCAGCTGAGTCTCCATCTGGAGCGCGGAACCCACCACGCTTACTAATTATGCCTGGGCTGCTAAGACCCACTCGAGAAGGTGTCTAGGGTGAGGCACCTTTCGCTATTCGAGAGGGCGCCTGCGGCCTACGTAAGTGGTGCAAACTTCTTGTCTTGAAGTTTGATTGGTCTTCCGCGTAAACCAAGCTACTCAGTCTCTTTTCTCCACCGAATTTTCCTACTGAGCTCTCCTCATACTATTATTCTTGACATCTCTGATTAGCATATAAATAGTCGCCTAGGCCATCTCTCCTTCGAATACCCTGGATCAGTTGGGGCTGGTCCCCGGCAGGTGGCGACCGAACAGGGACCTCAGGAGGCGATACTCAAAGAGCTGAGCAGACACGAACCACGCAATCAGCAGGCAATAAGCATGGAGCTCAGCAGTGACGAATCATGCTGCTCAACTGGCAATAATCAAGCACGTGACCAGGCAGGAATCACGCAGCTCAGCTGGCAATTGTCAAGCAGATGAGCCGACAGGAATCACGCAGCTCAGATGGCAATTGTCATGCAGATGAGCCGGCAGGAATCACGCAGCTCAGCAGGCCCTGATCACGTGACTCTGCAGGCACTGATCACGTGGCTGATCAAGTCCAGATCACGTGACTGAGCATGCACTGATCACGTGGCTATCATGCACTGATGACGTGACTGCGCATGCACTGATGACGTGGCTGATCAGGCACTGATCACATGGCTCATCATGCACTGATCACGTGTTTATCAGGCAATGATCAGTGACTGACAGGCGCTGATCATGGGACTGTGCACGCACTGATCACGTGGCTATCATGCACTGATCACGTGACTGCGCATGCACTGATGACGTGGCTGTTCGGGCACTGATCACGTGTTTATCAGGCAGTGATCAGTGACTGACAGGCGCTGATCAGGGGACTGTGCACGCACTGATCAGGTGGCTGATCAGGAACTGACCACCTGACCGCGCATGCAGTGATCACGTGGCTGGTCGTTCACTGATCACGTGTTTATCATACGGTGATCACGTGACTGAGAGGCGCTGATCACGTGACTGTGCCGTCAGTGATCACGTGGCTGAGCAGGCACTGATATCGTGACTGAGCATGCACTGATCATGTGCCGGGAGCCGGGGAGGCATTCCACTCTGGACAAAGGTCATGAGGAAGGAGGCTCGGCATACGCAAATGCGGGATCGAGCCTCAGGAGTCCACCCGGATATTCTCGAGCATCTCCCCCCCAAAAAAACCAGAGTCTGCCTACTGTATTGCTTTGTGCTCTCACCTCTGATTTCACTGGGGGCTGTCCCCCACCACCATCTCGCTCTCTCTGTCAAAGAGTTAACTTACAGCTCCAATTCATAAAGTTCCTTGTCATTCTTCCCTTTAACTTCCAGCTGAGTCTCCATCTGGAGCGTGGAACCCACCACGCTTACTAATTATGCCTGGGCTGCTAAGACCCACTCGAGAAGGTGTCTAGGGTGAGGCACCTTTCGCTATTCGAGAGGGCGCCTGCGGCCTACGTAAGTGGTGCAAACTTCTTGTCTTGAAGTTTGATTGGTCTTCCGCGTAAACCAAGCTACTCAGTCTCTTTTCTCCACCGAATTTTCCTACTGAGCTCTCCTCATACTATTATTCTTGACATCTCTGATTAGCATATAAATAGTCGCCTAGGCCATCTCTCCTTCGAATACCCTGGATCAGTTGGGGCTGGTCCCCGGCAGGTGGCGACCGAACAGGGACCTCAGGAGGCGATACTCAAAGAGCTGAGCAGACACGAACCACGCAATCAGCAGGCAATAAGCATGGAGCTCAGCAGTGACGAATCATGCTGCTCAACTGGCAATAATCAAGCACGTGACCAGGCAGGAATCACGCAGCTCAGCTGGCAATTGTCAAGCAGATGAGCCGACAGGAATCACGCAGCTCAGATGGCAATTGTCATGCAGATGAGCCGGCAGGAATCACGCAGCTCAGCAGGCCCTGATCACGTGACTCTGCAGGCACTGATCACGTGGCTGATCAAGCCCAGATCACGTGACTGAGCATGCACTGATCACGTGGCTATCATGCACTGATGACGTGACTGCGCATGCACTGATGACGTGGCTGATCAGGCACTGATCACATGGCTCATCATGCACTGATCACGTGTTTAACAGGCAATGATCAGTGACTGACAGGCGCTGATCATGGGACTGTGCACGCACTGATCACGTGGCTATCATGCACTGATCACGTGACTGCGCATGCACTGATGACGTGGCTGTTCGGGCACTGATCACGTGTTTATCAGGCAGTGATCAGTGACTGACAGGCGCTGATCAGGGGACTGTGCACGCACTGATCAGGTGGCTGATCAGGAACTGACCACCTGACCGCGCATGCAGTGATCACGTGGCTGGTCGTTCACTGATCACGTGTTTATCATACGGTGATCACGTGACTGAGAGCGCTGATCACGTGACTGTGCCGTCAGTGATCACGTGGCTGATCATGCACTGATATCGTGACTGAGCATGCACTGATCATGTGCCGGGAGCCGGGGAGGCATTCCACTCTGGACAAAGGTCATGAGGAAGGAGGCTCGGCATATGCAAATGCGGGATCGAGCCTCAGGAGTCCACCCGGATATTCTCGAGCATCTCCCCCCCAAAAAAACCCAGAGTCTGCCTACTGTATTGCTTTGTGCCCTCACCTCTGATTTCACTGGGGGTTGTCCCCCACCACCATCTCGCTCGCTCTGTCAAAGAGTTAACTTACAGCTCAATTCATAAAGTTCCTTGTCATTCTTCCCTTTAACTTCCAGCTGAGTCTCCATCTGGAGCGCGGAACCCACCACGCTTACTAATTATGCCTGGGCTGCTAAGACCCACTCGAGAAGGTGTCTAGTGTGAGGCACCTTTTGCTATTCGAGAGGGCGCCTGCGGCCTACGTAAGTGGTGCAAACTTCTTGTCTTGAAGTTTGATTGGTCTTCCGCGTAAACCAAGCTACTCAGTCTCTATTCTCCACCGAATTTTCCTACTGAGCTCTCCTCATACTATTATTCTTGACATCTCTGATTAGCATATAAATAGTCGCCTAGGCCATCTCTCCTTCGAATACCCTGGATCAGTTGGGGCTGGTCCCCGGCAGGTGGCGACCGAACAGGGACCTCAGGAGGCGATACTCAAAGAGCTGAGCAGACACGAACCACGCAATCAGCAGGCAATAAGCATGGAGCTCAGCAGTGACGAATCATGCTGCTCAACTGGCAATAATCAAGCACGTGACCAGGCAGGAATCACGCAGCTCAGCTGGCAATTGTCAAGCAGATGAGCCGACAGGAATCACGCAGCTCAGATGGCAATTGTCATGCAGATGAGCCGGCAGGAATCACGCAGCTCAGCAGGCCCTGATCACGTGACTCTGCAGGCACTGATCACGTGGCTGATCAAGTACAGATCACGTGACTGAGCATGCACTGATCACGTGGCTATCATGCACTGATGACGTGACTGCGCATGCACTGATGACGTGGCTGATCAGGCACTGATCACATGGCTCATCATGCACTGATCACGTGTTTATCAGGCAATGATCAGTGACTGACAGGCGCTGATCATGGGACTGTGCACGCACTGATCACGTGGCTATCATGCACTGATCACGTGACTGCGCATGCACTGATGACGTGGCTGTTCGGGCACTGATCACGTGTTTATCAGGCAGTGATCAGTGACTGACAGGCGCTGATCAGGGGACTGTGCACGCACTGATCAGGTGGCTGATCAGGAACTGACCACCTGACTGCGCATGCAGTGATCACGTGGCTGGTCGTTCACTGATCACGTGTTTATCATACGGTGATCACGTGACTGAGAGGCGCTGATCACGTGACTGTGCCGTCAGTGATCACGTGGCTGAGCATGCACTGATATCGTGACTGAGCATGCACTGATCATGTGCCGGGAGCCGGGGAGGCATTCCACTCTGGACAAAGGTCATGAGGAAGGAGGCTCGGCATACGCAAATGCGGGATCGAGCCTCAGGAGTCCACCCGGATATTCTCGAGCATCTCCCCCGAAAAACCCAGAGTCTGCCTACTGTATTGCTTTGTGCTCTCACCTCTGATTTCACTGGG